>NW_015664037.1:0-6482 GCF_001515625.1 Sinocyclocheilus rhinocerous | reverse complement strand
GCGCGTGTGTGTGTGTGTGTGTGTGTGTATGTGTATGTTAAGACCAGTTTAAGTGTTTATGTAGTATGTTAGACTAGTTTAAGTGTTTATGTAGTTAATAAAGCCTTACTTGTATCACACTTGACGTTGTTCATTGTTGGTCATAACTGGAGTCACTTAATCATGCCGATTTATGCTACATGCTCTGTGTGGAGTTGAACAGTAAGAAAGTTATTTCCTTTAACCAGGAAATTAACGTTCTTAGAATTGACAGACAGTTAACCCTGAGAGGTCAGCTAAATATCTACAGCGGATCTAAATATTCATAATTAATTATAACTAGTTATGATTAATTATTCATATTTCCCCATAGATGAGCTGATTCGCTACAGCTACTTGTGAGTGTTTAATGTCGACAAAGTCCAAAACATAGCTTTAAAAAGGAGAAGGTACCCTATCCATTCCATATCTGCTATTTTTATTCTTCACCCTTTTGTTGCATTTGCAATATTGTATTTTCCATTGGCACTGTTGCCACGATCGGCTGCAACCTTTTTTTTTTTCTTTTTTGTGAGAAATCTTGAATATAGTCTGGTTCTGATACCAGTCCACATGATTCCCTTGGACTGAGTCTTCAACCCAAACTTAGTTGAGAGATCTACTGTTTCTTTATTTCATATTTCTGTTCATCTTCCTGTGATTCCAGCTTGCAAAGCTTAAAGTACCATGTTTTGGTGCACTTTCTCGCAACACTTCCCACAATGATTAACTGTTGGTGTGTAGACATTGAGTAGTCCAGATGAACACATATGCTAGTGCAATGTTGTCACATGCATTTTCAAAAATTTTCTGAATGTGACAGAAAGTTAAAAAATTTTGGAACAGTTTTACACCAGCTTTTAGCCTTTCCCACTGCTGATTGGATCAAACAGGGCCCTGCTGGAGTCCAACAATACAATGAAATTGGAGATGTTGGTCAAAGCTGCACTACCCTATAAAAAACACTGACAGTGTCTGAGTTATCTATTCACAAGAAGTACTGCCTGATGTGAAGCATGCCTCGAACAAAATAAATCTCAGAACATGAAAGACTTGCTGAGTTGCATTTATGCAAAGGGTTACAGAAGTATTTCTGAAGGCCTTGAGGTTCATCAGTCCACAGAAAGACAACTATAAATGGGAAAAGTAGCTCCTTTCCTTAGGATTGTGTGTCCAGCAAAGATGACTGGAAGAGCTCAGTGATCCAAGATCAGAATCCTAAAGTGTCAGCTAAAGAGATACAAAAATGGAACATGCTCCATAATGTCTCTATTGATGTGTCTATGTGATTTGTAAATCATAAAGAAAAAATAATAATAAAAATAAATAAAAAATAAAGTTAATGGTTGGTCACCACGGTGGAAGTCACTGCTGTCCAAAAAACAAACAAGTTTGCAAAATAGCACTTGGATGTTCTGGAGAAATACTGGCAAATTATAAATGTATATACAGTATATATGTAAATTATTATATATATACATCACAGTTTTGGGTTGTTTTACTCCCTGAGGGTTTGGACAGCTTTCTATCATTGATTTAAAAATGAATTTCCAGGTTTATCAGAACATTTTGCCAGAAAATTTACAATAGCAACCCTAAATACAGAAGTAAATCAATGACAGGAAGATTCCAATTGTCTCATCTCCTGACTGATGTTCTCTGCAACTCACCAAAACTGCTTTATTGAACAAAATCCAACATAGTATCTGATAATACAGCAGTCTGTCATACGTCACTTCTGTAGTGCAACTGCTGTTTTGTTCCTTGGGTGAACTGAGCTCCCAAGCACAACTCAACAGTGCTAAACATTTTGGAGTTGACCTGGTGATCTTTTCAAGTAAGTCCACTATCATAAATTTCACTATAATTTATGATATAAGAGAAGCACTGGCCCTGAAGGGGTCAAAGGAATGAAACGCTTAACAGGAATCTAGAAGTCACATGAAAAAGCATGTACATACTTGTGATACTTAGGAACAAATAAAATGGCTGTCAATAAATCTTATCTGATAGACTGTAGAAGACACACCTTTAAACACACAACAATCGAGTTGTTTGGTACTCGGTTTGGTTGTTAGTAAAACGAGTTGTTTGGCTTATGAAGTAACAAGTGCTATGAAGTCAGATTTGTAGTTAGTGACCAGCAGCACATTTTGCAACAATGCAAATAAAATTGCTTCAAGCAGGGGCAGAATGAGCATTCAGAGCAGTGAAGGCATCTTGAAAAAAATCACAGTTTATGGAAGAAGGGTCAAGACAGGCACATATGAATTAAAGAGCCTCAAGGGATGTGCTGACAGAAGAAATATGAATATGTGACAATGATTTAGGCCTACTTTCCTTTAGCTACATTAAGTGCCTTTATTAAGTTATTCTATTAATCACATATATTCTGCTAAAGTTTGTATTATTGTACATTGTGTTGTTTGTTTTAGTTCTTTGAATTCAGGAAGCTGAGGGATTCAGCTATCACCACAACAACTTTTGACCTTTCTGTAGTAAATGCTGATGCTGCGACAACTGTAAGCAGAACATGTAGGGTATTTGTCTTTAAAGAGGAGGCTACATATTCTGCTAAAGTTTGTATTATTGTACATTGTGTTGTTTGTTTTAGTTCTTTGAATTCAGGAAGCTGAGGGATTCAGCTATCACCACAACAACTTTTGACCTTTCTGTAGTAAATGCTGATGCTGCGACAACTGTAAGCAGAACATGTAGGCTAGTTTGTGTCTTTAAAGAAGGAGGCTACAAAGAAACAAGTGAATATTTCAGTCAGAATTATTTCACTGCAGAATATATTTCAAATCTGAAAGTTTACTTATATTTTATACTTGTCAAATATGTGGAGAGAAAAAGAATAGCCTACATTTAATATTCTGTGACTAGAATTAAAAATAACTGAGGGCGTGAGGGATATTTTCTAAAGGCAGTGTACAGTAAAACCCTTCTGAATAAACATTTTTTAAATATTATTACATAAAATAATGTAAGCAAGAAACGGGCCTTTTAGCAGACAGTTTAATGTATATAAGTACTTCCCATTGTGTTATTGGCTTGCAGTTTTGTATAAATGGATCCACATGAAAATCACGCCCATTTTTCAGGAAACGAAACTTCTGAGATGTCAAGCTCCCCAGCTCTTCCTCAGCAGATATTTTCATGGTGTGTGGAGCATACGAACGTGATCAGATCTGACTGAGAGACTGATTAAGGGTCAAATACACGATGACATGTCACGGTGACATGTGTGCTCTTCTGTGAAAACGCACACCTGCACTAGGTAAGACACAAACCTGAGAGTACACTTGCCTTCATAATGTGTGTCAGTTTAGCTTTAGCATGTCACATGAGGAAGAGACCAGACTGCGAGTTTCTCTTGATCTGGCATTAATGTCATATATCAGATCATTTATACCGCTAAAATAACACTCGCACAGCCTCTTCATTCTTTTAAGTAAACTTGTCTGAGCATAATTCTTGTTAGCTTGGTTGTCAACGTCAGTATTACGTTGTCGTGTTTGTTTCGGGCTATTGTGCAATTTTACTGATAAAATATTGGCTTATTATGCACAAATAGTAAAGTTAAGTTGTCGATTAGATGCGAGACATATAAGTTTTGTTTGTTTAATAGATTAGGGGATGGTTGTGAAATATAGGTTCGCCATTCAAACACGTCATAGCCTGACGTTATCAATAATAGCCTATAATGGTAAAGGAGCAGCTTATCATATGTAGATAATATATTTATAAGCATATACCTATATACGCTTGGTGATTACAATCGTAATATCTATATATTATTATTGTTTAATTTTGTGGCGGGTTTCTTCTTGCTCGCGTTACTTTTAATTTACTTAATCACTTGAGCGACAGCGGCCTCTATTGGGGGATTTGGCAACATGTAGAGGAGGACCGTCTGAAAAAAAAAAATACACGAATTCGTATGTTTTTACATCTGCTATTTTATTAACTCATTTCTATATTAATTTAGGTGAAATTTCTGTATTGTCTATTTGTTTATATTTGTATTAATGCATGTAGTTTTATTTGTTCTTTTGATTATTTGTATGTTGCAAAAGAGTAAAATTTCCCTAGAAGTCATGAAAGACAGGCATTTAAATTGATTTCACCATAGTTAAGGAATTAGGCACAGTAGTTAAGCACAAAGTAAAGTGGAGGACAATTAACATTGCTTGGAGTGGCGCTTGTTGCTTTTATAAAATGGCATCAACAATAGTATAACACAGCAGTGTTCAATAAATTTCATTAATCACAACTATCAATTTTCCACCAAGTGATGTAGCTGTTGGCTGTTAAGATTTGTCAAGCAACATATAATAAAAATCATAATAAAGTTCAGGTCAGTGAATGTCCGGTATGTGAATATCACAATGGCTTCCTGATGCAGAGTATAGGGCATTTGTGTTTGTAGACTGCTTAGCCAAAGTAATTTAAAATAATGATCATGTAATGTTGAAAAAATTAACAGTGCAAAAAAAAAAAAAAAGTGAAAGTAGAATACAGTTGTTAAAAACGATGTAAAATTAATAGGAAGGAGATTTTTCATTATTTTAAGGTCATAATGTAGCTCTTATCTAATAAATTAATCCAAATTGTACAGATTAAAATTTAAATTGAAGCACAAGATGCTCTTTGGAACATTCTTAAATCAACGGAGAGAACATGATTATCAGGTTGTTCATGTCAGTTCCTGTTCTGCTGTCAGTAAAGAAAAAACAGGACATGTGATTATTAAGACACTCAAATTCATAGTATTTATTTTTATCTTTCTTCATGTATATTTCATTTATACATTACAACTTTTGACGAATTATTATTTTGCGTTAAATTAGAAAAATGCAGAATAGAAGCATTAACTAGTGACGTCTGATATTCAGATACAATTGTGTGTTGTAGGCATTTATTAGTATGTCAGGCACCTTATTTTATTTTAAAGTGGATCACTGCACTTAGATGAAGTGTAGGCTGTTTTCTTTCATTCACATGATTCCCGCAGTCTGTTTACTAAATTCATTATCTATATGGTGAACTTTGACTTATATTGCAAATAGAAATTGAAAGCAAAATGGAGTTCTGAGAAGTCATGTGACCACTTATATGTTATCATTATATTGTGGAATAGTGGGTAAAACCCCTTACCTCATACTTGTGCTCTTTGCAGACATTACCGGAGAATGAAGTGTCCTCAGTGCAGTTTTGTGTCTTTGGAAAAGGCACCAAACTTCTGCAGTCGGTGTGGCTGTAAGCTGACATGTCAGTCAAATGAGACCGCAGCAGGTGGGTGCTTGAGTCTTTATAGATCTTACCATTTTTGATTCTGTAATTTCATTTTTTACTTACTTTTATTTATTTCCTTATTCTGAATGCTTATTTATGCATGTTTTTATTCATAAATTGTTTATTTCCATTAAAGTTTCACAAAATGATAAAGATATGATTTAATAAAAAATATGACATTTATACAGGATATTTAACGTGTAGCCTATATATATAACATCTAACACAATATGCAGTGGTGTGTACAGCTGCATCTCAGTTCACTTATTTGTGGTTAGTAGTTTTTCTCCATATACTTAACTGTGTGGCAGTTTCAGAAACAACAGTATAAAGTATAAAGGTAGACACATTGCTTATGTTGTCTGATGCATCTTATACAGTAAGTGAATGATGTTGAAAATGAATGTCATTAATCAACAGTGTTTCTCATTCTTTTGTCATATTGTTGACTGCTTAAGGTCAACATCAAATCAAAATACATGGTTTTTGGTCTTATTGTGTGTGATTCATTAATACAAATTATTCCAAAGAAAAGAAAAACATCTTTGTAATCAGGATCAAATTTTAATAAGTTTCCCCACCTCCAAAGCAACTTTCCTTTTCAGCTGATGTCACAAATCCATCTTACTTTCCAAATCCAACCGCCTGTCATATATGATGGGTTTAACTCATTTTGTGCAATTTAGAAATTCTTGATATGTGCACAGACTGTAAAAGACACACCCATAAATGAAAATTCATGTTGTTCCAAACTTAATTTTCTTTCTGTGGACCACAAAAGGAATTTAAAGACTGTTTCAGTAGTTTTTGCCCATACAATGAAAGTCAAAGAATGTTTCAAACTCCAAAGATACATAAAGGTAGTCTGAAATTAATTCATACAACTAATAACCTTAATAACCAAGTGCGCAGTCCTCAAAATCATTTCATACACAATAAAACACCTTTTATACAGACCCAGTTTACAGAGCTTTCATTAGCCGCCTGTACATGCGCTATTATTCAGAGAAACCTCACAGCTCGAGCTATAGTTTAGTGCACCTTTTCTTACTCTTTCACTGTATGTGATTAAATACTTTTAAGATTAAATATACATTTTATCATTTTTATATAATATATAACTATTATCCTGAGATGAAACATACATTTTGTCTTAACTATATATA
>NW_015664036.1:0-415 GCF_001515625.1 Sinocyclocheilus rhinocerous | reverse complement strand
TTATTTCGTTTTAAAATAGTAATTTAAAGCATTATATAGATATATGTAATATGTATCATGTCGGTGAAACGCTCCTGCTCAAGACCAAGAAGACAGAAAGCGCATCCTGTTTGTTTTCCTTATTTTAGAAACAAGGTTTTTTTTGTTGATATTGTGAGTGCACACAAATACAAGTAGACCCTTTGCAGTTCCGAATGATGTATACTCTTACCTTTATGAGCAAAAATGACGGCGTATTTTTAAGTTTTCGCTGTTATTAAAAATAAAATGCAAATGATCGCGCTGGCGCCTCCATGTCCTGCAGAGCACGCTTTAGCTTCCACTCTCCGCACAAACTATTGGATATGCGCCTAACAGCGTTCATTTATCGAGGTTAAATGTTTAAATTAATACTGTGAAATGCATGAAGTGTTTT
>NW_015664035.1:0-693 GCF_001515625.1 Sinocyclocheilus rhinocerous | reverse complement strand
TTTAAAACCAAATTATTGATCATTTTATTATTTATAGAAAACATTTAATACAAATTATAAATATATTTATTTCAGCTCTGTATAAAAATGTTAACATGCAATATAATATTATTCTAAAGTTTGGTATCTGTGAAAAAAGTGCATAATGTTTAAAATAATGTTTATAAACCAATTATAATTAAATTGCTTAAACAACTATAAACAAAACAGCATAATATATGTATGCATAGTTTAATACAAAGGGCAGAAAGCCAATCACACAGAGTACATTTCTCATTTAAAAACATGGGATGCAGTGGGATGGGGGGAAAAAAACCGCCATAAAGTCTTGATATATGTTTTTTCAAAGTTAAACTTGCATTAATTTTACATGGCTTTCTAAACATGCGGCTCCTTTGTGCGAGATGCGAGTGCAACTGTGATAGATGTATGTCTAGAACGGCTTGGTTTCAGTTTTGATGTAAACAAGATCTTCTCCGCATTGATGTTCTCTTTTTCCGCAATATTTTAAAGAACAATGCAGAAGCACTGCATCTAGTGGCTTCAACTGGATAGGCTAACAAAAGCATTATAATGCAACGACAATTACATCGTCATTGCATCTCGTGCGCCACTGATAACGCTACCTCATTAACGCACACCTAAAATTCTGTGGATTTTTATTTTAAATTTGACGAATATTCGAAATTCGAA
>NW_015664034.1:0-3286 GCF_001515625.1 Sinocyclocheilus rhinocerous | reverse complement strand
AATGTTACAAATGTATTGCTGAAACACATTACAAAGACTGTGAACCATGTAGTACTGAATAGTGGAGTTAGAACGTTAAACAGTTTTTCACCAATTCTGTGTTCAGGATTTTTTTTGGGCGGGGCTAGGGGGTTCGCTCGATGACGCAATGGAGCCACCGAGGGTGTCCTTATTTAAATTTCCTAATAATAATTATATCAAAAAGAGTTGGATTAATTTTGTGAAGAGCCACCTTGATGGAGAGCTGAGGATCACCACCAAAACCTGCCTCTGCAGTGATCCTTTTACACTGGATAAATTTATAAACTTTCATCGGAGACAACAGGGATTCACTGATAATCCGCTGTTACTGATAAATGGGGCCGAACCGACTATTTCCCGCCTCGGCCTTCATCCTCCCGTCCCGCCGACAACTGGTGCCATCGTCGGCAGTGCGTGCCCACCATTGAGTGTAAGTTATCTTGTGTGCTTATGTTATAATTACAGGTAGACCACAGTAACTCTACTAAATTTTGCAACCCTCTAACGTGATTTTTTTGTTCATATGCATCAGTATGTTCGACTCATTAGACAAGTCATTTTAACTATTATCTTTTCACAAAGCAGTCCCTTCCAACCACAAGAGAGACAGAGTGTCAGTGTGACAACATGCAGAAAGTCACACGAGAAGTTGGATGTCAGACAGACCACTTTGTGAGGAAAAGGACTGTGGCCACACAACTGTCTAAAACAACACTAGCCAACAGAAAAAATTCAGGTATGTTGCCAGGTTAGGTTCTTAGTTTGTCTTTATGAATGTATGCGATGACAGGTGAAGACAGATTCTGGGTATGCACAATATATTTGCACACTCATGGAATGCACCTCACACCAAAGTTACAGCTGTGGTAAGAACCTATTTATTATTCATTGAACACAGACAGTAAGTTAAGGTTATTGTTAATATTTATATTTCCAGTATGCTAACATTCTGATGACTGTCGTGTGTCCTGCATGAAATCTTGCAAGTACAGAATTTTTTTTTTTTAAATCTGTTCTATTTACATAGCACCACTTGTCTTACAAATATAAACACTATACATAAAGAATTACATTATCGACTTATTGTACAATATATATGGACATGATAGTCCAGATTTGACAGTAAGCTGTGACACATACAAACATGTCATTACTAAAAAACTGCCTGACAGCTGTCTAAAATGTATATGAAATTTATTGAAAGTGTATTGAATAATTGTGTACATAGTACATTACCAAACAAGTACAATATATAAAGACTTTTTAAATTTAAATGGGCGGTTTAAAGCCTGTGTACTCCCCATCTTCATCCGGGTACTCCTGATGAATACGGAGCACAACACAAGAAGGTATGACAACAACAACCTGTTGTGCTTTCCCAAGTATCCCCAGCACCAGGAAACTAAACATCTGTAGGCCAGGTAGCGAGCATGACTGTAATTTTTTTTTTTTTATATTTCAGTCAAGTGCCTGAAAAATATGGTGTTATTTTCTTTCAGTTTTACTCTGTCGACATTTTGAAGGAAATGTATTAATAAAGAAGATAATAGTTGATCTGTTTGCTTAGCTGTGGTCAGGTCAAACAGAACAAACCCTTGTAAAAAGAGTTGAATTTATTTGTTTGATTGATGCATGAACAAAAACAGCCTTAGTCTTATTTTTCCTCTACTTTTTGTTCAGGTCTAACAGAATGGGACCCCAGAAGATGACAGTTTGATTTATCAACCTGCAGTCTGCCTCAAATCATTCATGTATACATTAATAAACATAATTTCATAATTTGATTGCATAAACAGTGTGACTTGGTTCTTGTGTTCTAAACCTTACCAGTTTTTTAAAGACAGGTATGCAATTTAATCAACACAAATGTAATTTCTACCTATTCAAAATTAATACAAATCATTTTATTGTCTAACTTGCACAGCTCTTTCCTTCATCTCCAGTGGTCCATGGTCTGTTTGGTAGGTGTTTAGGGCATTTTGCAGGGAGTAGGGGTTCAGGCAGAGAGGCTCAAGGCCTGGATGAAGAGTCATGCACCACGGCTCTTCAGGAAGTTCTCCACATCTATTCTGAACCTGTTGGAGTATGTTATAAGGTGTTGGAGTATGTTATAAGGTGTTTTAGTGATAGAAATCTAATAATCTACTAGCTGTGTATTCATACTTTTAATGATCATTGTGGGAGATACATTTGTTTATCTTTACATACAGCATTAATGTCTTTGCAGCAGACATTCTCATCCTCTGTGGGCATTGTCCTGCATTCTCCACAGGAGCACCTACAGTTTAATTCACAGTGTCACTAAAAATATTGTCATCCATTTCAGTTGTCAATTCTATATTATGAACAATCATACAGAAATGTTATCTGAACAATTTAGAGCATATTCTGTTTCTCAGCTTGTGTGTTGCAATGATGATATTCAGCAATCCACACTAAAGCAGTCAGAAGACCAGCAACTATGTGTAGTTGAAGATGGGTTTCAAATGAAAGGAAAAACCAACATCCAGCCTCCAGAACAGCTTCAGTGCTACTTGCCAAGTCTGTGGAACTCCATTGGATGGATGAACACCATTCCTCCATAAAATATTCCCTCGTAGGCTGTAGCATTTTATTCACATCATTTTCACACTTAACCCTTTAGGCGCCAGGGATTTTTGGGGAAAATGCTGGATTTTGACATCAAGATTTCAAAAGCTTGTGGCTTGAAAGGGCTTAAAGATAGAGATCTAATGTAAATTAGAAAAATGTTGGGCATGACCGAAAGTTTATGTGAGGTGTAAATATACTCGTCTAATTAGCATATTATGACGTCATCAGAGGCAGCCATCTTGAGTTTCATAATATTTAGGAAATAGTAGATATTGAATTGATGTTTGAACTTATTTGCATGTTTTTAAAAAAAATCTTTTTATCCTCATTCCAAATGATCAGAAAAGAGGAAACCAACAATAAAACAGGAAAAAGTGCTAAATTATTACTATATTACTATACTATATAGTAATAAAACGCATGTGAACAGTAGCCTACTTTTTCATCAGTAATATTCAGAAAATAATAGATATTGAATGGATGTTTGAACTTATTTGCATGTTGTTTTTTTTGTCTTTTTATCCTCATTCCAAATGATCAGAAAAGAGGAAACCAACAATAAAACAGGAGAAAGTACTAAATTACCAACAGGCTCATCAAAGCGTTTGATCCAGTCCTAATACACTTTTTCATTTCTCAAATAAACCCAGCCACCATTGTCATCGCTATTTCC
>NW_015664033.1:2236584-2245139 GCF_001515625.1 Sinocyclocheilus rhinocerous | reverse complement strand
GTGTTGTGTTATTGAAACCATGATATTTTAATATGCCTTATAACTAGTTTTAGCAGACAAAGCATTTAATATGCGTGTAGAATATTGAGGTACAGCGTACTGCTGTGCGACCTGTGGACGACCTGGAAATGAATGACAGGCCAAGATGTAAAACAGCTCATCTACCCTAATTGTAATCCTTCATGAGTGCTACGAGACGCTTCACCAAAGGAGCCAAATTAAATGTCACCACCTCTAATTTGCTGCCTCTCAGTATCACATACTGAGAGTACACTCAAGGTATCTTGTCTCTCAGCGGCTCGAGTATTTGCAGAGCGCAGCAACCTTTGAGTAGCGAGGACTGCTTGATTTCTCCTTCTTTAGATGCACAGAGGCTAGTGGCTTTTATGGAAAGACTGTTATTGTATCGCAGAGCACTGAGGTCTCTGAGAAAGGTGAGGGTCTCTGCTGCCGTTGCAGAGATTCAGAGGAGTTTTAGTCCTCACATGCCCCCTCATATATTCATTTCCACTCCAAAGTCATTCTGCGAAGACTGTTCTGAAAAGTTTCATTTCAATTTAACACCCTGAATAAACAGAAACAAAAATAACAACAATCATTTACACGTGCACAGAAATGGAAGTTGAAAGAGAGAAATCCAATTCTAAATCACATACGTTTTGCAACTAGACAACTTCACTCTAGCCTCAAAGGAAATGAGTCATGTTGCTAAGAGACCAAAAGGCTGAAGACAAGGAGAAAGAAAGAAAGAAAGAAAGAAAGAAAGAAAGTTTCATGTGGTGATATTAGATAGAGTGGCAGGTAAGTGGGTGGTTGGAGAAACAAAGTAGTTGAGAAACTGGAAGAAGAATAAAAAAAGAGTGAAGATATGTAATATCAATAATAACAAGTGATAATGTTATTAAATTAATAGGATATTAGGTCAATTGCTTTACTTAGCTTGTATTTACATTACACTGTTCACCTACGCTAAACTAAATCATTAGTTGACACCATTATAGAAAATATTAAAATGACATTTGTAAGACTAGACATACATTTTTTACATAACTATTTTTTAATGTTATTTATTCAGATATAAATTTTAATGTAATTACATTTTTTTATACAAAAGTGTATTTGTATTGAATTCCACCATTATAGAAAATATTAAAATGACATTTGTAAGACAAGACATACATTTTTTACATAACTATTTTTTAATGTAATTTATTCAGATATAAATTTTAATGTAAATTACATTTTTTTATACAAAAATGTATTTGTATTGAATTATTTTAATGCAAAGCATCCCAAAACAGACTTCACAACAAGAAACAATAAATAAAACATCACTCATTCCCCCACAAAACAAAAAAAGGAATTCAAGGAAATAGGAAATGCATATAATATACAATCAGAGAATTTACATAAACAAATATATCAAGTCCAGAGTGTTGTGTTGGGACAAATACGATAGAACAGAAAAAGGTTTGTTCTTCATGGCTGTGGAGAAAGCCTCCAATTGAATAATGCTAGAAACTGTAGATAGCCATTGATATAAAGTGGGGGGTTCCTCATTAATCCACCTAACCAGGATACATTTCCGAGCTTGAATAAAGCAAAATATGGAGAAGGTCTCTGTTCTGACAGCCTGAGGGTATCTCTTCATTTAAACCCAATAAGCAGTCGATGCTCCAAGCCAAAGTTGACATTCAAAGACAGAGTTGAGCTGTAGGCCGATCAAGTCCCAGAACTGTTGAGGACATACAATGGTAGAATGTCCCAGTGTCAGATTTACATTTGAGACACAGATCAGACAGACTTCATTTAGTGTCTAACCTCAGGTGTAATAAACAGTCTGCACAGAATTTTTAATTGTCTCTTCCATGCAGAATTAGAGGCTAGAACACAAAGGGGCTTGTTACATAAATCAAGTTTCTATTTCAAATACACAACCCAAATCAGCTTCCCATTTACCCTTAAGAGTATCAGACTCATCTGTTTTAAGGTTACAGAGAATGTTATAAACCTATCTAAAAATAAATTATAAAAGTAATATATTCACCAGCCATTACACTTGGCTTTAGTGTCATATGAACCTTCAGAAATCATTCTAATATGCTGAAAAAATATATATATAAATGTATTTTTCTGGGGACATTCAAAGACAGAGTTGAGCTGTAGGCCGATCAAGTCCCAGAACTGTTGAGGACATACAATGGTAGAATGTCCCAGTGTCAGATTTACATTTGAGACACAGATCAGACAGACTTCATTTAGTGTCTAACCTCAGGTGTAATAAACAGTCTGCACAGAATTTTTAATTGTCTCTTCCATGCAGAATTAGAGGCTAGAACACAAAGGGGCTTGTTACAACCCAAATCAGCTTCCCATGTACCCTTAAGAGTATCAGACTCATCTGTTTTAAGGTTACAGAGAATGTTATAAACCTATCTAAAAAATAAATTATAAAAGTAATATATTCACCAGCCATTACACTTGGCTTTAGTGTCATATGAACCTTCAGAAATCATTCTAATATGCTGAAAAAATATATATATAAATGTATTTTTCTGGGTAATTTGATGAATAAAAAGTTGAAAAGAACATTTATTTTTTGTAACACTATAAATGTCTATACTGTCTATTTTGATCATTTGAACGTGTCCTTGATTACTTCATTCATTTAAAAAAAAATCCTTAATAAATAGAACGTTCAAAGGAGCAGCATTTATTTGAAATAAAAAGTTTTGTAATACATACTCACACCTTGAGGAGGAAACAATTGCGTTTAATTCTGGTTTGTAATTGTTTGTGTGTCTGTATTATCCGCTGACCTTTCTTCGCTGGCTCAGCTCAAGACACTTCCATTACTCTTAATCAGTTGATGTCTGATTGGTTCGCTGCACCTATTATCCCCCTGCAACCAACTGTGCACAGTGATGACCTTATGGTCAGAGCTCTGATCTTACACCTCACCAGCCATCAGCTTTGATTTACCTCGAAAATGTGGAATGAGGATTCCACATGCCGACAGGTTCAGTATGGTCACACTTTAGATCGGAGACCAGTTCTCACTATTAACTATGACTTTTGCCTCAATACACTCCTAATTTGCTGCTTATTAATAGTTCGTAAGCTTGTAATATTTAGCTATTGGGTATAAGGGATCTATAATATGGTCGTGCAGATTAAGGCATTAATATGTGCTTTATTATTACTAATAAACAGCCAATATGCTAGAAATATGCATGCTAATAAGCAACTAGTTAATAGTGAGAAATGTTCCCTAAATTACTGTTAGTATGGACTTAGTGTGTAATATGATATGTGCGTCCAATGAGGATGGACATAATTTAAATATCCAGACAGATCAAAAACCTCCTAAGGGGATATTTTAGACATTTTTATTGGTAAAATTTAACTATTTGAGCTTGCCAACTGAGATTTATTTTGCCATTTTAAATATGAATTGCTGCAATATTACCCCAATAAATAAATAAATATTGTCACTGTTTTGCCAGATTCAATTGAAGGTGTAGTGAGCATGGTCTCTTACTTAATTGACACTCTTTAAATGTTCTGAATCAAATCGTGGTTTCATCATGTACTCTCACTTACCCTTATTGTCACATTTAAACATTCATTCTTATTTGAAGGCCATTACAGCAGACTTCACTTCATAACTTGTACAATTAATAAATAGAAGTCTGAGAGAGAGTACAGATAATGCGTTTTTTTGTTTTGCTCTTAGCATAGACACTATAGAGATATGGAGAAGTGAAATGTTTCATCTTTCATATACAAGTTTTCACTATCGCTCAAGCTATATCAAGCTATATCAATCTATATCGCTCAAGCTGCTACAGTTTCACATGTATGGCATAAGCAGGCATATTAAAGAGAATATAAAAATATGAACACTGACAGTCTTTCCCACTCACTCAGTATAAAGGTAACACTCACAAATGTGTTGTTTTTGCCTCGGGGTGAAATGAAAAGCTTTCCTTGCATGACTGCAGACCCAGATGTGCAATTATAAAGGAAAGAAGGATGATATCGATCTGCTTTCATATCAATGTCTAACATCACATAACTAAAATAAACTGGTCCTCAGTCCAGAGAGCAATTCATTTCATTAGCAAACGCTCCCTAAAACATCAAATGGACTCCCAGTCTCTCCTAATGAGACCAAGAGAGTAAATATGCCTCATTTCTATCACGCCAAAGATAAAACAGAACAGATGTAAAATACCAGCAGAGAGAATCACTAAAATAGTTTAAAGATATGAAAGACGGCACTCAGCAGGTGCTCTTGGAGATGTGTACAGGAAGCCACAGGGGGGGCGACATCAGGGAGCCCAGAAACACATCACCGGTCGATCTGGGTTAATAAGGGAAGCAATTGGATTTGTGAGGCCCAAATCTAACTAAACCCAGTGGAGAAGCAGTGTTTACAGAAAAGAGAAACCATTTCAGTGCCTAAAGGCGTATACCTTCCTCTAGTTTACCTAATGGGATTGTTAAATCACTCCAGATCTCCAGTTTCTAGTTGTTCAATAGAATCTGAACTGTTTCTTCAATAGAATTAACACTGAAAGTCTCAGCAAGAATCCCATCAAAGCTGTCAAGACTCACAATACCACCGGTCTGTAAATTTGACAGGGTCTGTACATGAATGCCTTCATTAGTTTCACATTGAATGAACAGAAAGAGCAATTTATACTGACATGTCAGCGTGTCCCATAGGACCTTTGTGTGTTTGTCGGACAGCCATCAGCGCTGGTGCTGGCTCCGTCCGCTGAGTAGTGTACTCAACTGAGCTCTCAGCATCGCTTTTATACATGTGTTTGCTCATCTTGGACCATAGCATCTTCCCTATGAATAAATGCATGAAGCTTTTCACACCACCGGGGCTCTGGGCACAGTCTGAGATCTGAAATGTATAAACTCAGACTAGTATTTAGCATTTTATCACTGTGTGTGTAGTATAGAGGAAAGAAAATGTCCCTGATGCAATGGGGCTAGTAGTGAGGATGACAAATTTACAATTTACATACATCAAAAAAACAAAAAAACAAGAGAACCTTAATCCGGCAGAGTGAAAATTTTAAGGGGGTCTGAATACTTTCCGTACCCACTGTATATACAATATAAGAGTGCAAACACACTACAAATGAATATGTGGCATAGAAGTACTTTCATCAAAGTTTTGTTTTGTGTTTTTTTGTTTGCTTTTGCATGATGCCTTCTTTTGGGACTTCTTGATTTTTGTGTGAAGAATGTATTTATCTCCAGGAGTCCAGGAACTTGGCTCAAATATATCCTCAAACTGTGCCGCCTACACTACAGTTAACTAAACTTGCAGAACACATGCCTTGTTGACACGCACATGACTTGAGCTGAGTGGGTTTTGAGGCTCTCCAGAGTAATCACTTTCTACCTACAATATTAATTACTGAAAGAAAAAAAAATTAATCAAATTTTAAACAACACTGGAACTTTTTAGAGAGAGTTGAAAAGCAGGTGAAGTTGCCAGTAGGGGATGCATTTTTCCATATTTTATGTGTTACACTGTAGAATCTGAAGAAGTGTGAATAAGAGTGACTTACTCTATTATTTTCACACTCTAGAAATACACCAAGATTTGCAAATTTACTGATAATTATGTCCATTGACAAGACAAAACACAAATGTCATAGTGTTACATGTAACAAGTTTATTTATAATTCCTTAAATGGAAGACGTTTGGGATGACCAGAACCCTTCCTAGAGCTGGCCGTCCGGCCAAACTGAGCTATTGGGGGAGAAGAGCCTTGGTGAGAGAGGTAAAGAAGAACCCAAAGATCACTGTGGCTGAGCTCCAGAGATGCAGTCGGGGGATGGGAGAAAGTTGTAGAAAGTCAACTATCACTGCAGCCCTCCACCAGTCGGGGCTTTATGGCAGAGTGGCCCGACGGAAGCCTCTCCTCAGTGCAAGACACATGAAAGCCCGCATGGAGTTTGCTAAAAAACATCTGAAGGACTCCAAGATGGTGAGAAATAAGATTCTCTGGTCTGATGAGACCAAGATAGAACTTTTTGGCCTTAATTCTAAGCGGTATGTGTGGAGAAAACCAGGCACTGCTCATCACCTGTCCAATACAGTCCCAACAGTGAAGCATGGTGGTGGCAGCATCATGCTGTGGGGGTGTTTTTCAGCTGCAGGGACAGGACGACTGGTTGCAATCGAGGGAAAGATGAATGCGGCTAAGTACAGGGATATCCTGGACGAAAACCTTCTCCAGAGTGCTCAGGACCTCAGACTGGGCCGAAGGTTTACCTTCCAACAAGACAATGACCCTAAGCACACAGCTAAAATAACGAAGGAGTGGCTTCACAACGACTCTGTGACTGTTCTTGAATGGCCCAGCCAGAGCCCTGACTTAAACCCAATTGAGCATCTCTGGAGTGACCTAAATATGGCTGTCCACCAACGTTTACCATCCAACCTGGCAGAACTGGAGAGGATCTGCAAGGAGGAATGGCAGAGGATCGCCAAATCCAGGTGTGAAAAACTTGTTGCATCTTTCCCAAAAAGACTCATGGCTGTATTAGATCAAAAGGGTGCTTCTACTAAATACTGAGCAAAGGGTCTGAATACTTAGGACTTGTGATATTTCAGTTTTTCTTTTTTAATAAATCTGCAAAAATGTCAACAATTCTGTGTTTTTCTGTCAATATGGGGTGCTGTGTGTACATTAATGAGGGAAAAAAATTAACTTAAATGATTTTAGCAAATGGCTGCAATATAACAAAGAGTGAAAAATTTAAGGGGGTCTGAATACTTTCCGTACCCACTGTATATACAATATAAGAGTGCAAACACACTACAAATGAATATGTGGCATAGAAGTACTTTCATCAAAGTTTTGTTTTGTGTTTTTTTGTTTGCTTTTGCATGATGCCTTCTTTTGGGACTTCTTGATTTTTGTGTGAAGAATGTATTTATCTCCAGGAGTCCAGGAACTTGGCTCAAATATATCCTCAAACTGTGCCGCCTACACTACAGTTAACTCAACTTGCAGAACACATGCCTTGTTGACACGCACATGAATGGAGCTGATTGGGTTTTGAGGCTCTCCAGAGTAATCACTTTCTACCTAAAATATTAATTACTGAAAGAAAAAAAAATTAATCAAATTTTAAACAACACTGGAACTTTTTAGAGAGAGTTGAAAAGCAGGTGAAGTTGCCAGTAGGGGATGCATTTTTCCATATTTCATGTTTCACACTGTAGAGGCTGAATAAGTTAATGTTACAAATACATCCTTCTGTATTTACGGTACTTACTTTATTATTTTCACACACTACAAAAACACCAATATTTGCAAATTTACTGATATTCATGTTATTTGGCAAGAAAAAACACAAGGACACACTGGGATTAAGTCACTGTTTCGTACGTGTGACCTAACAAATTTATTTATAATTGTTAAAATAAATTTAGTCATTGGAAATCTATAAATTAGAAAGAAGTTACTGATATACAACTTGATATAACAACATAAACAAACAAAAAAACACTCATAGTTGTTATCATGAAATGAGATACACAAGCCTGGGGACACAGGAAAAATGGTGATATATCTGGTGGTTTCAAATGCTGTAAATGTTTCAATAAAAAAAAAATCAGCTTCAATATTCTTAAAATTTAAATGTGGGTTATTTATGTTTTAGACAGCTTTGAATTTGAAATAGATATTTTAACATTTTTACAAAATGTTAAGGCAAGACTAGGGACACAAAAGGCACTGACTACGAGGAATGACACAGGTCAAAAAAATAAATAAATAAATAAACCCGGCCAGACAGAGCTTCTCACACTGCTTAGAAAATGTCTTAGAAAGTGTCAGTTTCTTCCCACTGTGGTCCAATTGATCTCCATAAATTTTATACAAAACCAGTCTTAAAATTAATTCCTTTATTTATCCCACAAAAATAAGTCAGGTACACTGGCATTAAACATATAATAAAGATGGTGTAATGTACAGACCCATGATCCATTTATTCTTTAAAATGTGAATTGCTTGTTTGTGTTTTCAGGCAAAAAAAATTTTTTTAACTTTTTTTTTTTTAATATATATATATATATATATATAACTGATATACCAACTTGATAGAACAACATGTACATAAAAAAGGGGGGAAAACTAAACATAGTAAGTGTGGTAGTTATAAGGAAAATGAGATGAGAAATGAGAAACCAGGAACAATGGTGATATCTGGTGGTTCCAAATGATGTAAATGTTTCAATAACTAACTAACTAACTAACCCTGCTGAAAAAAAAACAGCTAAAACCAGCCTAAGCTGGTTGGCTGGTCTTAGCTGGTTTAAGCTGGAAGTAGCTGGTTGTTCCAGCTGGTTTCCCAGCCTGACCAGCTTGACCAGCTAAAGAAGTGGCCAAAATCCCTCTAAAACCAGCCTGATGACCAGCTAAAACCAGCCAACCAGCTTAGGCTGGTTTTAGCTGGTTTTTTTTCAGCAGGGAAAGTTTGGCCAAACTGTAAAGAAAGAGTGTCCATATAGCCTA
>NW_015664033.1:2219100-2235010 GCF_001515625.1 Sinocyclocheilus rhinocerous | reverse complement strand
TAGCTGGTTGTTCCAGCTGGTTTCCCAGCCTGACCAGCTTGACCAGCTAAAGAAGTGGCCAAAATCCCTCTAAAACCAGCCTGATGACCAGCTAAAACCAGCCAACCAGCTTAGGCTGGTTTTAGCTGGTTTTTTTTCAGTAGGGAACTAACTAACTAAATAAATAAATAAATAAATAAAATAAATAAACTCAGCTTCAGTATTTCTAACATTCAAATTGAGTTATTTAGCCTATGTTTAAGACAATATTGAAATCAATATTTTAACATTTTTACAATATTTTAAGGCACTGCTGGAGTACCTCCTGCCCTGCACATTTTGTATGTCTCCCTCATCTATCACACCTGATTCAACTGATCAGCTCATTAGTGGAGACTGCAAGACCTGAAGTGGGTGTGTCAGATATAGGGAGACATACAAAACATGCAGTGCTGGGGGTACTTCATGGAGAGGTTTGAGAACCCCTGTTTTAAGGCATGATCTTTACTAGGGACACAAAAGGCACTGAATACCAGGAATGACATACATTTCAAAATAATTACCTAAAAATACCAAAAAGGTCCTGTGACATCTATCTATCTATCTATCTATCTATCTATCCATCTATCTGTCTGTCTGTCTGTTTGTTTATAACAGTCTTCTAAAAGACTGCTTCTCACACAGCTTTCCTCCCATTGATGGTGATAATAGCCTAGATGAATACCTCTCTCCATAAATATACCAACAAGACCACAGGTGAGGTCAATAGAGTTCATTTCTTTATCCAACAAATAATAAGTCAGGTACACTGGCATTAAACATATGTAATAAAGATGTGTAATGTACAGACTTATGATCCATTTATACTTAAGTGGGTTAAAATGTGAATTGCTTGTTTGTGCATTCAGACTAATGTTTACATTCATACTCTGAAGTCCAAGATTAATTTAACAACATGAAAAAGGTAAATGTAATCAATTTCAATGAAAACTTATTGTACACATCTAAATCGTTGTTCTTCCTTTTACAACCTGTGTGAGCTTTTATTTCTGAGACATCCGCAAATAGAAAAGAAGAGATTGACATATAAATTCCTTTAAGTAAAACAGAAGTAAAAGGTATTATTAAAACAGCAGTTGGAAGTATGTGGCAAGACGTATGGAATAAAGAGTCAAAAGGGAGACACTTATTTAGCATTCAACAGAAAGTGGGGAGTGAAAGAAAAGTATATGGAAACAGAAGAGAAGATACTGTTATAACCAGGATCCGTATAGGACACTCTAACCTTAATTATTCATTGCATATAGGAAAAAGCGAGTCAGATAGCTGCAGTTACTGTGGAATAACAGAAACAGTTGAACATGTGCTTTTACATTGTGAGGCATATAATAGACAAAGAAAGCAACTTGTTGAAAAACTAAGAGATATGGAAATCAATGACATTTCAGTTATGAATATATTTCAGAATGCACAGAAACAGCTAAGGGTTTATGATTTTCTTCTAAAATATCTGAGAGATACAGATTTGATTAGAAGAATTTTTTTTTAGTGGTATATAATATATTCGTTCATCGAGGCCTCACACTCCATCCCAGTAGGTGGCGGAAATGCACCTTAAGCTCGTTTGCCAACCGCCATTAAACATAAAAGAAGAAGAAGACGAAATACGTCAGACTTTTATTTTATTTGTGAAGTGTCGTAAATTTGGAGTGACGCGTTCCTTTACGACACGGGCTCTGACCGCACCGTCTGGGAGTAGTCGTGTATCCTTGAATCAATACGAATTTGTACTCCAGTAAAGGTATGTTTTACGTGATATGATCTCAGATAGTGTATTACAACAGTCAAGCGCAAACGCGAAAAACCGAAGCTCGCGGAAAATTACAGATCAGTTAGTTCTCGTGTAATAAGAGGAAGCATGTGCGCTGCGGCTGCTGCTCAATGCATCAGCTGACTTTACGCGCTCAATCCTTCCGCGCTGCTGTTTATCAGTCAGACGTATCATGTTGACACCGTGTCAGCGACTTTCGTAGAGTAATAACATATGCCTTTTACAAATGTAAAAAGCAATGTCAAAGGGAGAAGGAAGGGTTCTAGTGTGAGACTTTTCATCATGGCCGCTCGTAAAATCTTGATGTCGTAGAAATGCTACAGCACAGTGGCCACACTGGTCATAGGAGTGAGCATCCTAAATCCTTTTCATTCCAAGTGCTATTTTTCGTTCTAACCAATTTATTGTTTATCGAATTTATTCAATAACAATTTTTTCGTATTGTATTTCGATTTTTTTTCCTCAGTCAAAAGAATACTCGCTGACCAATGAGAACAAAGCATTAGGTCATGTGTCCTGAACCGGTGTAGTGCCGAAATTTGCACCCTGCCAGATTATGCACCCCCTAGTATTGGTAGGTTTAGGACAGGGGTAGGCAAAGTCGGTCCTAGAGAGCCGCAGTCCTGCAGAGTTCAGCTCCAACCCTGAAAAAAAACTCACCTGCCTATAGCATTTAAAAGCTAAGGAAAGCGAGGAAAAGAGGGAATGCCCCGCCCCCGCGGTGATACCAGTATTACCGGTGTTGTCACACGCCGATTAACCGGTGGGAAAATTTCCTCACCGACACAACCCTAGTGTAGACACGGTGTTTAATGTCGTTGGTGAGGAGGAAAGCCTGTGTGTGTCCTATGCCTTAGCGGACAGCAAGAAACCCACAAAAAAGGCGTCAGATTTTTTTATAGGTTTAAAGGGGGGCGCGACCAAAAAAGTTTGAGAACCACTGTTCTAAGGTGTGCAATAGGGCTGCATGATTAATCAAAATTTAATTGCAAAGGCACTAAATTGCGATTAGGCAGAAGCTGCGATTGTCATGCGTATCTTTCAGTGAAGCACGGTTCTGTGATCAGAAGTAAATCTCCATCCGAAGGCCAGAGGGCGCTCTCGTGCTGAAACTCCAAATACACCTCGCAGAAGAAACCAAGGAAATGCCTATAGCGGTTGCTGAATAAACAGAAGATTTAATTGCTTTCATTAATTCAATGTGACTAATAAACACACGACTATGACAATATGGTTTATCGGATTTCATCTTATTATAATTTTTATTATAATAAAGTATATAATAATGCAATGGTAATCGACATAGCCTTTATCACTGCTTAAATACTATGAAATATGTTGCGTGCCTTATTGTGTAAGAATCCACATCATCTCACTGAAGGATTTATTTCAAACGCTCGACTGACGTTAGTGAGTTTGGAATAAAAACATGTTATTAAATGTGGTATTTTCACGTGCTTTCAGATGGAGCAGCATTTACTGCACAGAGCTGTAGTTCACTGACAAGCTACTCAAACCGCTTTCATAATCGCAGAACGATTACTTTGATTTCATAATCGCACGATTAAATCATCTGCGATTATGAATGCGATTGCGACTGAAATGGTCGCACTGTAGAGCCCTGCTGTGTAGTAAACGCTGCTCCATCTGAAAGCACGTGATTGAGATTTACTACTAATCACAGAACTGGCTTTACTGACAAGATACACATGACAATCACATTCGATTAATCGTGCAGCCCTAGTGTGCAATTATTTTCAGGGAAAAGCATGGTGAACGTAGTTCCAGGCAGGTCTTGACCGCATTACTAGGCCTGTCACGATAACAACTTTTTGTTGTGCAATATATTGCCCTAGAAATAATTGCGATAAGCGATATTATTGTCATTTTAAAGCCCATTTTATGCCACTGAATATATAATCATAATATAAAAGCATAATAATGCAAGAAGGCCAACACGCTTCCAAATGACAACAAACTTTTTGTAGAAGCATTTTTTAAATTTGAACTAGCACCGACTACACCACGTTATGCACGAGAAGCTGCAAAAAACACAGGCGCAAGTGGAATGCAAAAAACATGGTGACATTAATTTTTAAGTAAATATAATGGGCGATATATTGCGTCACCAAAAATTATTGCAGTCATCTACATATATTGTGCGATAAGTCGATATATTGATTATTGCAACAGGCCTCCGCATTACAGTTCCATATCACTTCGCCAAATGATTTCAGTTTGTTCCACTGATCTAAATATAAATAAAGTTCTCTATTATAGATTAGTGGTTATTTCAAAGGTCTTACAACAGCAAAATAACCAAACCCACAACGACACTGCCCAAAACACATACATACATATATTAACTTAAGCAATAGGATAAAAACGACAGAACATCCATGTTTTGCCACAAAATTATGATTTATTATGTACGTAAAGCACATACTCTATATCTCTGGCTCTCTCTCCCTTGAAATACACGCACTAACGTTGTTAGTGCTACTCTGACGATTTTATCAGTAAAATAGTTTAGCAACTTCCCAGCTAACAATTTTTGCTTACCTTAACCTAAAGGGAACGTTCTATTTACGTTCCCAGAACGTTCTCCTAACAACTTTACTCCGATACCGCTGCTGTAGGTCAGTAATCATCCAGCACCCGCGCGTCTCGTAGAGTAAAGTTCTTCTCGTGGAAGACGGACGGATATGGACCTCAGTAATCAGTACTACAAACTATGTCTTGTTTTAAACCATTGTTTAATCATTAAAGATAATCAAAGCACATTTAACCATCAGAAGGAGCATTAAATGAGATTGAATTATCCGTTAACTTAAAGGGGTCATATGATGCTGCTAAAAATAACGAAAGGAAAAATTGAAATCGCATCATATGACCCCTTTAATATGTAAGATTTCTTTATTATAACTACCATGTACCATAATAACCCAGATATTGCGTTTCTTAAGCACCAAATAACAATGGCTTCAACCAAATATAATTTTAAAATTATGCGTGTGCTCACGGCTTTATGTGGAAGACAGGAGAAAGCGCGTGCTGGAGAAGCGTGCAGATCAGAGGCGCGCAGTAAAGAAACATACAAACAAACCCAGTGTTTATGATATATTTTTTAGACTAAGCTTAGCTTAATTTCAGCTATTAAATTGTAATTCTATTATCATTATAATGCGATTTGACTACCTTGATGTCTACACTTTTTTTTAAAAGCTTATTTTAGACATGAAATTCATGAAATGTTTGTTTATGATAAAAAAAAAAAATACACATTTCAGCATTAGAATAATCAGAAACATCTGCAAAGTTTTAATTAGTTTACATGGTTATGACAGCTAAAAATAACCTGCAGGGAACGTTCTCTGTAGGTTATAAAAACAAAACTTAAAAATAACCTGCAGGGAATGTTCTGGGAAGGTTCTTTTTAAGCTATAAAATTAAACCTAAAAATAACGGGAACGTTTTGGAACTTTGCCATTGCTTCGCTTCGCGTCGTGGCCGCATCACCATATATATATATATATATATATATATATATAATGCTGCTATACAACAATTTTACTTGCATTGTAAAATTTTTGCGCTTAATTTACTGCTTGTTATGCTGGTAATGTTTAGTCTAAAGCCAGTGCTCAGATATAAGAGACCGAAGGGAGAATAGAAGTATATTTATAAAATATAATATATAGAAATGTTCTTAAGTGGTGCCTTATTTTATACTGCTAATTATGTACATTTTCTTTTTAAGGCAATGGCAAAGTTCCATGCACCTGTGATCCAGGACAACCCATCAGGATGGGGTCCTTGTGCTGTTCCGGAGAAGTTTAAAGACATGCCCTACCAGCCTTTCAGTAAGGGAGACCGACTGGGAAAGGTGAATTCTCTTTAATATTCCCTGGTCAATCCTATTACGTTGTATAACTGTGAAAGGTGGACGATCATAATTTTATTTTTTTTCCCAAAAAGTTAATTGCAATTATTGTGCACAGGTAGCAGACTGGACTGGTGCAACATACCAGGATAAGAGATACACAAGTGAGTGTTTGCACATTTATTTTTATTTGTGTGCGCCCAACAGCAGTTGCTTTTTTGGGCAGAATGACCTTTCTTTTTTTTGCTAAAGTCACATATCAGTCAGAATGGTTGTTCTCTGTTCTGTTTAGATAAATACTCATCTCAGTTCGGAGGCGGCAGTCAGTATGCTTATTTCCATGAGGAGGATGAGACCAGCTTCCAGTTGGTGGATACTGCTAAGACTCAGAAGACCGCCTATCAGAGGAACCGTATGCGGTTCGCTCAGGTGGGTTTCTGAACATTTACATTCTTGCTCTCTTACTATAACCTCTCTCTTAACCTCCATGTTCTCTCATTTTTAAGTCTTTATCATATTTTGTGCTTTTCTTCTACAGAGGAATCTTCGGAGAGACAAAGATCGCAGGACCCTTACTCAGTTCAACATGCAGACCCTGCCTAAGAGCGCCAAGCAGAAGGAAAGGTGAGTTCTGCTTACCCAGTAGGGGAGAAAAAAACACTAAAACATTTAGTTGTGACCTGTCAACATGCACTCACCCTTATCTTTCTCGGAATAGGGACCGCATGCGCTTGCAGAAGAAATTCCAGAAGCAATTTGGAGTTCGGCAGAGGTGGGATCAGAAGTCGCAGGTATGAATTTCATCTGTTTCATCTCTTTTCATCTTTTCTTTGATCTCCAGCACCACAGCATTTCTCCTCCACTTTCATTTTCTTATCTCAGTCTTAATGTTTTTGCACACTGTTACTACCAGACGTGTTTTACCATCGTCGTCTTTCAGCATTTGACTTTTCATTCATCCCCCCCAATCTATATTTAATTCATACAATGAAAACTATGCTGTTTTGTTTTAACATTTGATGAATTTATTTCTGAAGTATTTAAAAAAAAAAATTTCATGAAAAACTACAATTACTATTTCATTTGCATCTTTGTTCTGTTGTATTTATTTGTCCTATTGTTCGTAATTAGTTTCTGTTGGTACAGTTGTTGTTCTTATTGTATTACTATTTGTTTTCAATAAGCTTTTTTTTTTTTTGCTTTAGTTAGACTAGCATTAGTTTTTGCTATGATGTTCTTGTACCAATTTCCAAGTCAAATAATGAAATTTATATGAAGAATTTGGTCAATTTAACTTTTTGTACTAATTGTAACTTTATTTTAAGGTGTCCTTGTTACGCATGTTACATGTACTTACTATAATAATAATAATAAATTATGCATAATTACATGCAAGTAACCCTAATCCTAACCCTACCCATAAAGTAAGTACATGTAGTTAATTAATATTACTCAGTGCTTAAATGTATAATTATACCGTAACAAGGGCACCTTCAAATGTGTAACCACAAATATTAGATGTTGTAACAACTTAATTCAAGCAAAAATAACTATATTGTGATGGTTATCATGAAATGAAATGCTTCCCTTTGACATATAAGATTTTAGTCATATTGCCCACCCCTAGTTTTAGTATTGAGTTCCAGTATCAACTAGGTCCAAAACTCTCAGTGCTTTTCACTTTCCTACTCCTTCATTGGCTAAATATCATTCTACATTCATTCGGACTCCTCTCCCGTGACCTCAGGCCCAGCTCAAGCCCAGGGACTCCTCTGTGGAGGTGCGCAGTGACTGGGAGGTGAAGGAGGAGATGGACTTCCCCAGGCTCATGAAAATGAGATACATGGATGTGGCCGACCCGCTTGACATGTAAGCACTCTGACGTTACTCATGTCACTGACCGATAATTTTGTACGAGCGTGTTGCTCTCGAGGGAGTCCTTCACGGAGTTTCTTTTTCTCAGCGAGTGCTGTGGAGCTCTTGAGCACTACGACAAGGCTTTTGATCGCATCACCACACGCAATGAAAAACAACTCAAGAGCATCAAGAGGATCTTCCACACCGTTACCACCACTGATGACCCTGTGATCCGCAAGGTACTCCAAAGCACACTCACACATGATCACTTCAATTGTTATTACTGCTTGTGCCTGACAATCTTATATGTCTTTTTTTCTATTATAAGTGGCAATGCTAATGTATTTTGTTCTGAAAATGACATCCACAGTTGGCAAAAACCCAGGGCAATGTGTTTGCCACTGATGCCATCCTGGCAACTCTGATGTGCTGCACACGCTCCGTGAACTCCTGGGATATCATCGTTCAGCGTGTGGGCAACAAGCTCTTTTTTGACAAGAGAGACAACTCTGATTTTGGTAAGCATGTGCTTCAGATGAGTGTGCCTCATTTCGATGGATGTCAAAGGCTGTAGAGTCTTTATGCTGGCCTTATTCTGATTTAACTCCAGAGCGCTTGCATTTTCGTTTGCCTTGATATGAAGGGCTCAGAAAGGATTGCCCAGGGTCAGTGTGAAGGGGGCTGCACAGCAGACGAGAAGCAGTGTCGCATCATGCCACATCTTTAAAATTGAAAAGCATTGTTTTCTATGAGTGTATGAACACTGGCGGTGCCATTCGGCGTCAACAATTCAGGCTGTTCAAAATCCTGCCATGCCACCCGCGTATTTTTCTATAGTATATTTATCCCAAATTGTTGTTAATGTACATAATGAATTCACCCTAGTCTGGAAGGTGGTGTATTGTGAGTCTTTCAGCAAAACATTTGTGTATCTGTGGCTTGAATATAGTCTATGTGGTTCATATAGAGAGCTATAATAATATAGATTGTACTTTCTCTTTCCGTTTGTTCTGTTTTTTCAAACACTGAACTTCAAACTCACTGACACCACTTTGTTGATTCCTGAAATGGATTTCTGCCTGTTTGGAGAATAAATTAACTGTTTTGGACTGCATTTATTTACATTAATTTACTATTCATTACTAGTTTTTGAGCACTCTATTTGCAGATTCAGCAGATTTAAATATGTGACCAAAGTAAAGGTATCAAGCTGGTTAACATAGATGAGGTTTTGCCAAATTTGCAGTCTTTTTTTTTTTTTTTTTAAATCTTGGCACTATCAATTATTATAGATACTGAATGTAAGAAATTTTATGAATCAATAAATGTCATCTTCATGTTTCATCTTCATGGGGGCAGCCTAATGGATAGAGAATCGGACTTGTAACCCGAAGGTCGTGGGTTCAAGTCTCAGGTCCGGCATTGATTGTAGGTGGGGGGAGTGAATAACCAGCGCTCTCTTCCACCTTCAATACCACGACTGATTTGAGACCCTTGAGCAAGGCACCGAACCCCCAACTGCGGGTGTGTGTTCATGGTGTGTTTGTTCACTACTGTGTGTGTGCACTTGGATGAGTTAAATGCAGAGTATGGGGTATGGGTCAGCATACTTGGCCACACGTCACTTTCACTTTATGAAATATAACTGTCATGGTGTTATATCAATCTGCAATGAAAGTTGGAAATGATAGAACTTGTAGGCTTATATCATTAAAGATATATTTAAAAATAATCACAGATGTTTATTAACTCTAACCTTGAACATTTATTGAAAAACCATATTTTTCTCTGACTAAAATAGGTTGCAAAAATGAAATGTTAGAAATATTTTTATTTTTAGCAACATTTATGCCAGAGATGAAAACACTTAAATTTTTTTAGTTGGGTCATTGAAAATTACTGTGATTACTGGTAAAAAAATAAAAAAACTCAAGCCCTGATAATTCAATTATTTGTGTTTTTGGTGCATAAAGTAATATCTGTGCACGTGTGCAGTTTTAAAGCTTAAACTTTTTCTCCCTTGTAGACCTGCTTACTGTGAGTGAGACCGCGAATGAGCCACCTCAGGACGAGGGCACTTCCCTCAACTCCCCCCGAAACCTGGCCATGGAGGCCACCTACATCAACCACAACTTCAGCCAGCAGTGCCTCAGAATGGTACGCTTGTGTTTTCCACAGTAAACCGGCCATTAACATCATGCATGAATGATCCATATTCCGTTTCAGACAAAGATATTTGTGTGAATGTTTTTTTGTTGCTTTGGTTTCAGGGAGGAGAGAGGTACAAGTTCCCCAATCCTAACCCATTTGTTGAGGAGGACACGGAGAAGAGTGAGGTGGCATCTGTTGCCTACAGGTTTGTGCTGAGCTTTGCTAGATAGATACAGATAGAAATCATTTTTGTAACATTTACCATGAAATTTGTTCAGACAGGCTGAAAAAAATCTTTTTTAAATTCCCTTATCTATCTGTTTTTTTTTCTTCACTTTTCTTTTTCTATTTCCATATGTGGCTTTAAATCAGATTTGACTCGTTTTGTTACAGACTATGCATGGTGTTTGAGCCTACAATTCTGATATATTTGAGTGCTGTTTGAACAGCCTAAGAATGATGAAATGTATTATAAGGAATTATATATTTACATATTTTATAAGGGATTACTAATTCCTAACAAAGGATGCCAATTTTGAAACGGTGACCTTATTTGACTGATTTTCAGGTACCGGAGGTGGAAGCTCGGGGAGGACATTGACCTCATTGTGCGCTGTGAGCATGATGGAGTGATGACCGGTGCAAATGGAGAAGTCTCTTTTGTCAATGTCAAGACCCTGAATGAGTGGGACTCCAGAGTAAGACACAGAAAGAGAGCTGGATAATTGTATTTGGCTGTTTCAGAGATACAGGTGATATAATTCTGTGCTCTCGACAGCACTGCAATGGAGTGGACTGGAGACAGAAACTGGATTCCCAGAGAGGAGCGGTTCTGGCCACAGAGCTGAAGAACAACAGTTACAAATTGGCCCGTTGGACCTGCTGTGCCATTCTCGCAGGATCCGAGTACCTCAAATTAGGGTGAGTAGCATAAAACCTTTTCTACGTGATGTCGATTTTTCAAGTCATTTCCTATCTGATTTCTCACTGCACATCCTTCTCTCTTTAGGTACGTCTCCCGTTATCATGTCAAGGACTCATCTAGGCATGTCGTCTTGGGCACACAGCAGTTCAAGCCCAACGAGTTTGCCAGCCAAATTAACCTGAGCATGGAGAATGCCTGGGGCATCCTGCGCTGCGTGATCGACATCTGTCGCAAGCTGGAGGAGGGCAAATACCTCATTCTCAAAGACCCTAATAAGGCAAGGAGGAAGCTGTGCTGGGTTTCAAGTCTGTTGCATTGCAGAATTGAGATATTTGATATACTGCAACAAAGCAGGAAGCACCAAATGTCTATTGAGGAGTAATTTTCTCTTATATATAAAACCCATCTAAACATTCTTTAATATGAACACACCTCGAGTAGAAATCAAATACACTGCATGGTATCGGTGGTGGTAATTTTAGTTGCAATACTGTGCCAGTAGGAATCACCTTAGCAACTTCAAAGTATTTTTCTGCAATCAAGATTATTAATGCATAACTCTTTTGTGTGTGTGTGTGTGTGTGTGTCCCTAACAGCAAGTAATTAGGGTGTACAGCTTGCCTGATGGAACCTTCAGCTCGGATGAAGATGAAGAGGAGGAGGAGGAGGACGAGGAAGAAGATGAAGAGGGTGAGGATAACGGATTGTTTCTCACTTCAGTGCCTTTTTCCATAATTTTTTGTTTTTATCTGGTTACCTCTGTTTCTGATGCACTTTTAATTTCCCCCAACAGATGAAGACAATTAAGGTGTCATTAACTACCACAGATGCCGGTATTATGTGTTTCTGTGCTGTCAGAGCTGAATAAAGATAATTGATTATTCATTCACCGTGGTGATGTCTCTGTCTGTTTAATAATGAGCACATTCAGGGTTGACTGCCTTTCCTGTTTTAATCATTATAGATTAGGTTCTGAAGCTTGAGGGCAATATAAATGGCCCTTCTTTTAAAAACTTGTGCTGATAAATCTGGATATTTAATCTTAATTAAAATATTGTGTTAGAAATGCCAAGGGCCATGGGTTTGATTCCCAGGGAACAAACATACTGATGAAATGTATATGTTGAAGTGTCTTTAAAATGCATAATGAGTTCTCACCTAGGCTGCATTTATTTGATCAAAAACACAAAAAACATTGTGGAATATTACAATTTTAAATAACTTCTATTTGAATATTTATGTAATTTATTATTGATTGCAAAGCTGAATTTTCAGCATCATTTCGCCAATCTTCAGTGTCACATGATCCTTCAGAAATCATTCTAATATGATGATTTGATGCACAATAAACACTAATCAGTATTGAAAGCAGCTGTGCTGCTTAAAGGGATAGTTCACCCAAAAATGAAAATTCTGTCATTAATTACTCACCCTTATGTCGTTCCAAACCCATAAGACCTTCATCTTCGGAACACAAATTAGGATAATTTTGATGAAATCTGAGAGCTCTCTGACCCTCCATAGACAGCAATGCAACTGTAATGTTCCCAGGTCCAGAAACATACCAAAGACATTGGTAAAATTGTCCATGTGGCATCAGTGGTTCAACCATAATTTTACGAAGCTATGAGAATACTTTTTGTGTGCAAAGAAAACAATAACTGAAACATAATTTATTAAGCAATTCTTCTCCCCGAGTTACTGTCTTCCACCATTTTAGAGAGTACCCCAGAACGTAATCAATGTAGTTTATGTTCAGTAGACAGCGCGCGCATGCTGAACGTAAACAACGCTGATTACGTTCCTTGCTATGTTTCTGGACCTGGGAACATTGCAGTTGCATTGCTATCTATGCAGGGTCAGACAGCTCTCAGATTCCATCAAAAATATCTTAATTTGTGTTCCGAAGATGAACAAAGGTTTTACAGGTTTGGAACGACATGAGGGTGAGTAATTAATGACAGAATTTTCATTTTTGGGTGAAGTAGCCTTTTTAACCTGTAAAGTCTGCCATGTGAAATATTATTAAAGTCTGCATGAAATCTAAATTTACAATATTTATTTTGTTAGTGCACAATGTTAGTCTTAAAGTGAACAATTAATCCGTGCAAGTTAATCCTCTGAAAACAATTGTCTTGGTAATCTTTAATCAAAATCTGATCATTTGCTTCTGGCACTGCTCCTCTGATGACTGATGGCTTGGGCAGAATTTGCTTAACCACGCCATCCAACTGTTAGTTTGCTGTGAGTGAAAGATGAGCGAAGGAGCACAAAAATAAAACCCCGCCCTCTACTCAATATTCCGTTTCCGCTGGAAATACGTCACCATACTGAAATAGTCAGCAGCAACTTCCGGTTCACCCGGACTTTAAAGACACGGGTCACGACGAGGCGTTCCCCATAGCGACCCCTAGAGGACGCAGTTCGAAGTTCCACGAAAGGGAATCCAATTTGTTAAAGTGGAACACTTTACTGAACTTTTAGGCAATGTAAAAACAAAACAAAAATTTTGTATATATGTTTTTTTGTTGTTGAATGTCATACTTTATATATATATATATATGGCTTTTAAGGCTGGTATAGGAGAATATGGAGCGCACACACCAGGAGGGAAAAAAAAAAACTCCCGTTTTTTTTTTCAGCGGTCCAATTATTGTGGGGGGTGGGAGAACAATGTTTAAAAAAACTGTTTAATGTCCAGTGGCAAGACATGCTGGTTCTTTTGTTTTGTGAATGTTTTCAGTTTGTTTTGGTGTCCAAGTCCCAGATGAAGTTCAGTGGTAAGTCTTTCATTCTATCTTTGAAGATCTGGTCAAACATTTCATTTTGTGCCACAGTGAATGTGTTCTTCCAATCTCCTACTGTGCCTGCAACAGCAAACCAATTATAACAACAGAATAAGTGAAGGATACAACCTGTCTACACTTTCCAAGATTGTAATCTTTGAACACTGACCTTTGCGCATGAATTGGGGCTTAAGCAGTTTCAGATGACAAAGAACATCCTAATTTTGGAAGGTGACCACATGTCAATTAAGAAAAATATATATTTTTACAAGAGAGACATTAAAAAAGGGCTTTGTCCAAAATAAAATATAATTAAAGTTACAATGGAAAAACCTGGAAGGTTGTATCAAATATAATTTTTTACAATTTGTATTAAATTAATGACAGTAACAGGATTGATGTCAGTCACAGGACTGACAGGGATGACAGGACAAACATTTCACCACACTGCACATATTTGTTTACATAATACTGAATAGTTTTACAATTTTAAATGGCATTTTATTGTTTTGCACTTAATTAGCATAGTTGTATGACAATAGTAAACAGTCAATTTTTCAGTTTATGTCAGTTCATTGTAGATTTAGCACATTCTATCTCTGAGAGAGCTAATGTTTTAAGGGTATCGTAATTAGATAATGTGCCTATCTGTTTGTCTCTGTTCCCTCACAGAACTTCAAATATACTGATCTGGTTCAATTATTAGGCAAATAAGATGATCAGATCTGGGTCTTTCTGTGATCATCTGAAACCAGACCAAGATCTTGACTTTCTTGAACATTGCAAGACTGGGGTGAAGGTCTGCAGTCACCTTGCTGCTCTTGTTTGTAATTGAATTTACATGGGTGCATTATTGACAATGAGTTATGAAAAAAAAAAGAGTTTTATTGAGACTGATCATCCTATCCTGGTTATTAACAACAACAGTAAATTAATAGTAACAATACCAATAATACTAACTAAAATGTAACTCATGCTCATATGCCACTGAATGATATATGCATTAGCTTAAAATTACACCCAGGGTGACCTTTAAAAATGTTTGCATTTTACACAGACAATCTTTAAAAACAGGGTGACACCTAATCTATGTCATCCCTGTTACCCAAATGTCAAAACCTATTACCCTGAAAAGTAACAGGGATTTCAAATTAATTTCCTAATTTCTAGCTAATAGTCAAGCACATGTTGTACACTTTGAAAGGATTTTACTTGTAGATATTGAGGGGAATCCAATTTGTTAAAGTGGAACACTTTACTGAACTTTTAGGCAATGTAAAAACAAAACAAAAATTTTGTATATATGTTTTTTTGTTGTTGAATGTCATACTTTATATATATATATATATGGCTTTTAAGGCTGGTATAGGAGAATATGGAGCGCACACACCAGGAGGGAAAAAAAAAAACTCCCGTTTTTTTTTTCAGCGGTCCAATTATTGTGGGGGGTGGGAGAACAATGTTTAAAAAAACTGTTTAATGTCCAGTGGCAAGACATGCTGGTTCTTTTGTTTTGTGAATGTTTTCAGTTTGTTTTGGTGTCCAAGTCCCAGATGAAGTTCAGTGGTAAGTCTTTCATTCTATCTTTGAAGATCTGGTCAAACATTTCATTTTGTGCCACAGTGAATGTGTTCTTCCAATCTCCTACTGTGCCTGCAACAGCAAACCAATTATAACAACAGAATAAGTGAAGGATACAACCTGTCTACACTTTCCAAGATTGTAATCTTTGAACACTGACCTTTGCGCATGAATTGGGGCTTAAGCAGTAGATCTCCAGGAAAAAAATCATAGTTTGCCTTCGGGTCCTTCTTCATGTTTTTGAAAGTTGCCTTCTCCACAATATGTGCGATAGCAGCGTCATCCAGATTTTTCTCCAAGAACTTGCAGATTTTCTCTACTGCTGTCCTGAGATCCTGAACGTGGTGCCAAATGCATCAGTTTATAGAAGGTATTAAAATAAATCTTAAATATTCTGTATTAAAGAGCATCCTGCAAAGACTTTTGACATTTTTCGAGGCTGTGATTACTCACCAGGACCATGTCCTCATATGACAGGAAAAGGATGTTGTACTGGTCTCTTTCACTGTACCACTATTGGATATGATCAAACCAAGATGAACTGACAACTAAAACATGAGGTATGAATGGATAATTCTGTTTAAAGTTACACTTACTGTGCAAAAACAATTTGTGGGTATTTTCCACAAAATCTGTGCCTTTTCCACTTGGAAAAAATTTAAATAAGTTTAATCAACATTTTTTAATTTTCCATGAAATGATACCTTGAAATGACATGAAATTGTATATTGTGCTATCTCAGGCTATGTAATTTATTATTTTATGAGTATTTTTCTACCTCATGTTTTGGTATTTTTGTCATCTGTTACTGACACAAGCGTTACTATAGTTTAATTAGAAGTATGTGATAGTTTTCCCATATATGAGCAGCATTTTGGGCAGTCCTTCCTTTCCCTGGGATTGTTTCAAATTTTGGA
>NW_015664033.1:2204570-2218152 GCF_001515625.1 Sinocyclocheilus rhinocerous | reverse complement strand
AACTCTTAGGGACGCAAAAGGCACCAATTTCGTGGAAGGACCCTTGTCTTTACCATTTCCTGCTAGATACTGCTGCAGAAAGTCTTCAAAACTCTTGGGTGTCTCAAGCTTGGCCCAGACATGGCTGAAGTTATAATATGACACTTCATTGTCTTTTGGATTTCTAAGCACATATACGATCTGTTATTTAAAAGACATGAAGAGCAGTGAGGCTTAGACCAAACAAAAATCTATCTAAAATTTGATTTTATAACCAAACAAGTGGCTGAAGTAGACTTTGCTCACAAAACATAATAAATTATTATTGAAGTATTTATTAATTTTACATTTTGCATAAGAGACTGCCTAAATACTTAACTTTCCTCTCTTGTCCCTAAGGCCTGGTGGCAACAGTCTGGGTGTGAGATGGGTGGCAAAGCACCGTGGAGATGGGCGCAAGGAATAGTCAGGTCGGCCTTCACGGTACTCTAACCAAGGCATCTTCTCAAGATTGTTGGGAAATTTTGTTTTGTCTGTGGCATCCTCACAAATTAAATTTATGATGTTCTGTGTCCATATTGTACCTGAAAAATATGGTTCAGTATGTTACAACCAAAGAAATCACACACACATCTTTATAGTTAGCAGCAAACTTAAGGGATAATAAGTTGTCATGCCAGTTACATGTGGTGTTTGCTACTAGTGCAGTATCTATTAGATTTTGAGTCAAAGTCTATTTATCTATAGACCTTTTTCCTGAGTAAACGATGAGCGCCGCCATTACGAATTCTAACTTCCGATTGGATGCTCTTCTGTTCCGGTCGCCATAGGAACCCATTCAAATAGTGCCAATCTGTTTTTAATGTAGCTAACGTCAGCAGCTTCGTGTCATCTGCACACTCATTAAACTTTGAGGAATGAGGCATTGACAAATGACGGTCATTGCGACACTGTAAAGTGATGGGGCTATTTTTTTAAAAACATTTTAATAGGTTTAACATTAGATTATCAGCTCGGAATATACACTAATTTGACTAGAAACACTGGGGACCGGAAATGCAAAGCATCCTTCCGGTTAAGAGTCAGGCGTGACTTCCACGTTCAGGAAAAACGTCTATATACTTATCGGTTTTTTTTGGCATAACACTAACATGTGCCTATATAGACAAATGTCTGTACCCTTGGAGGTTTTTACAGTAAAATGTGAAACTTCCGTCTCTTGTCCTGTTAACAGAATCTGTAATCATTGCCCCTCCTTGATGAAACCCAGTATAATAAATTGATTTATGTCAAGAAAAACACATTTTTAAATGGAAAGGTTGAAATAATTCTTAATCGTACCGGACTTTGGATATGTCACCAAAAAAACATCACTGTCACGAATCTCAAAATGCTGAAGAGAGTCGATGTACTCCGTGGTGGTTTCACCTTTCACAAAAACATAGCCCTTATATTTACATAGATAGTTGTTAAGTCTTTCCATTATGCTGCTGCACTTCTTCCCACCTGCAATGTGGAGAAACCAGCAAAAGCTGATGACCTTTGGAATCAGTGTGGAAGCAAAATTTAGTGTGCAAAAAGTGACGTCAACCTGTTTCTTCAGTCCAGGTTGGATGTTAATAATTAATTATAATAACACCGAGTAATATAGAGTCAATATCACATATTAAACTGTATTATTATAACTAAAAATGCATATTTACACATCAACACAAAATAACATGAACACTGTTGGGTAAAGTGTGACTTTATATTTGAGAAATACTAGTTTAAAATTTAATAACTGTCAATTGATTTAAAAAATAAAGCATATATAAATTCTTAAACAGCATAAAAGTTAGTAAGCAACAGGTGTGGCATAGTTTGCAAGTACATAGTTTGTACTTTGGATATGTAGGACGGTAAAAAAGGCTGTAAACAGCCTGATCAGAACTGATACAGGATTGCTCTGACAATGTACAGGAAAAACAATATTTAGATAAGAAGACGGATGAAATATCTCCCAGTCCAATCGTTTCAGCTGTGACAATCAAGTCATCAGGAAATAATGAACATTTTGTAAGGAGAGCAGCACATTTGACCAAGAAACGCTGAACGGACTGGATCAGAATGGATGAGATTACAGAAATATCCCACTGTCATGGTCAGTACACTCTCCTGGATATAGACTGTCTTTACTAAATGTATAAGTTACTGCATAGTAATGAGTTAAAATGTATTATTTGTTGCAAGATCATTGTAACGACAGGTAAAAACATGGACTGCAATGGTTTGTTCAATGTAGCTGTTTTTTATAGTGCAAATGATGTGTTTATGAAATTTAGAAAGTAGACTATTACAGATAGTTAAAAATAAAATTCTCTCACTCTCCTGACCAAAACTGTCAAGAATATTTAGCAAGAATCCAAATAACTGCTATACTACAGATAGACTATTACAATCAGTGCTATTACTTGAAAATGTATTTATTTCATTTTAAAGAACTTGCCAATTTTACTAAATTTTCTAAAGGGATTGTTCAGTGATTATAGTAAATTTAAGACATGTATTAGTTAATTTCAGATTATGTTGTGTTGATCTTTTTAGTGACAGCCAGCAGTATAGTAACATCTTTTTTGCCCTTTTAGTCAAAAAAGATTTTCATATTCATTTTTTTCCAAACAGCTCTGACGTCAATAGGTAGTCATGACAGTGAAATAAGGCCAGTTATTCATCAGATGTTTGGTAATGTCAACAGAGGTAGACCTACAGTGTGTGATATTTGTAACACTTAATGAAAAAGACCTATACTAAACTTACAAATCAATAAGGCATGCACCAAATGAAAATTTTATGAAGCCATTAGTGTCTACAGACCAGTCTGGTGTGTGCTTATTATATAATACTATTATCGAGGGAGCAATAATTTCAATATCCAGCAGCTGATATTCATACAGCCTTTTTATTACTGTTTTTACTGCGACCAATTCAGACCAAGCAACAAAAAATTGTCATGTAACTTAAACAGTTTATGGTAAATGAAATGTCATATGGTAGAATATTATTTATGCTTACTGTTTCCCTTAAATGGCTATAGTATTACATTTATTTTGGCTGTACCCTTCCATGTTATCATGTACTGTACAGTCATGATTGTAAAATAAACCCTGATGCCAAATAAATAAATACATGGAGATGAAATATTAATTTGCAGTGAAAGTGTTTTATAATTTTACCTGTATAATATCTTAAGAATTTAAACCTAAATTTAGGATTTATGCATTTGAATTACATATTCAATTCCCCTCATTTACAGTTTCAACATAAACTAATTAACTTAGCATGATGCATATTTGTCAGTCATATATTATTAAAACAGGCAAGACTTCTGTATTACTACTAATAAACTGAATGTGTTTTAAATACACAATAACCAGGTCCATATATTTATCATCAATTAATCCAATTCATTTCAATCTCATATGTTTTAAGTAATGGAATATTGCCTGTTCAACAGCTATGTATTGTTCCTATACTTAATTGTTTTGAACAAATTCATTCTCATTCTAAGCAATCTGAATAAATGCATTTTGAAAATGTGATTATTTAAATAAAATCAAATAGATGCAAACAGTTCATAATAAACTATGCCATGATATGAAAAAATGCATTAAATAAGTTTCTTTTTGTTAAAACTGTCAATGAAATGAATACAATTTTTATATGCAATTTAAACACAAATCTTAAATTTAGCCTTTTGTCATGTCTATCTTTTTATCCACAGAACAAGGCATTTGTCTTTCTGACTGTCCTAAACTGAGAATTGTCCTGGCTGGAGTGACAGAATCTGGGAAAAGTGCTGTTGGTAATGCCATTATGGGCAAGAAAGTCTTTGACGAGGTTGGGGTAAAGACCCGAATGAGCTTCCCATGTCAGGGTCTGGTGAGAGGACAGCAGGTGCTGGTGGTTGACACCCCAGGTTGGGAATGGTTCAACGTCAATGGCTCCTCTGCATCAGTATGGCCAGTGAAGAAGGAGATAATGAGAAGTATGAGTCTGTGCCAGCCTGGAGCCCATGCCCTGCTGCTGGTGGTACCACTGTCATTCTCGTTCTCTCAGCGTGAACGTCGTGCTGTGGAGGAACATGTAGAGCTGTTTGGTCCAGAAGCCTGGAGTTACAGCCTGGTGCTCTTCACCATCTTAGACAGAAAGCAGTTACGTGGCTCCACCTTAAAGCAAGAAGTGATGTTGAACGTCGAGCTACACAGGCTGATTGAGAAATGTGGAGGCCGTTTCCATGCTCTGTACAGCAATCCCAAAGCAGGGGAGGACCAGGTGGCTGGTCTTCTGGCTAAGATCAAGAAAATGATGGCTACCAATGGGGAGACTATGCTCTCCAGTGAGAAGGTGTTGGAACAGGCCAGAGAAATGGAGAAAGAAGAAGTGAGAAGATTGGAGGAAGAGCGAAAAAGAGATGATAAAATAGAAAAAGTGAGAGAGTTTAGAAGGTCGAGAAGGAAAATGGACCAACGGACAGTGGACGGTAGGACAATGTTCTTGTCCTTTAGGCTCAAGATATTAAACACTGACATTAAAGGATATTAATGTTCTTCATGGTTTTGAAAAATGAAAATATGTCGAGTTATATTTGTGTGAAAAGTAATGACTAATTTAGGAGAGAATAAAACCACTTTAAAACAATCACAATTTCAAGTCAAATGTAAAACTTTAAATTACTTTTTTCAGTTTCAGAAGTGGTTTCATTTAGGCTACTTTCCATTTATGTTTTAATTCATAATTCAAAACTTTCAAATCATATAGATGAACAGATTAATTGACTGGAGAAGAATATTGACACTATTGTTTTGTTGAATTTGTATTTGCCTCATATTTGAAGAAAGTTTGCATCACCGATTCTGTTACTTTCATGTTTAATACTGTCAAGCTGCTTCGAAAGATGAATTAATTTTGTTGGTGAAGAAATAACAACAAAACAATGGCAATATTAGTCAAAGTAGTGCCATATTTAATTCTTGACAGGAAAACGTGGCTGTGACGAACGAGTGCATTCAATGGATTTTACTGTTGTTTTAACAAATTCTGATTGTTCAGCTGAATACGTCTTTTCCGAAAAAAAATTCCCTCAGTGAAACAGTTTTAAAAGTTGTGAATTGTGTGAAAATTACGTGACCTTCTAGTACCTCTATACAGTGCGTGCCACTGTAAAGACTTTTAAGTCAGTCTGTCTGTCACTCACAGCCTCGTTTTTATTCGTGTTAAATTAAATATGGCGTCTAGGTGATTACCTGAGTCCGTCCGATTTTCTTAAAATTAACAACAGTGTCAGAGTCATGCTTAGAGGATGTTTTTCTTCTTTTCTACAGAACAGAAATATTCAGCTAGGTACGATATGAGCAGTGACCAGCCTCTCAGCAGCAGAAGCAGCGTTCGTCAGAGCTGCAAACAACAGTGAACGATGGAAAGGACCTCACTTAAAACACTAACAGCCACCACTGCAACTTCCACAACTCACCACTAGAGGCCATCATCACTTCGCATCTCCATTCACCGCAGAGTGATAACCCGTGACACTAAACCAATTATCAAATGAGGAACATGAACTTAAACAGCACTTTGTAACTTTAAATGATGATTTATATGATCAAAGCTCAGTCATAATATATTGTCGCAATATTTTGCATTCAAACTTATTTCCTTGCTGTGAAAATACTCTCATGGTAATGGTAACAAAATAATCATGACTCTTAAAAAAAACAACACCCACAACATTCCGCTCCTGCTTTTGCCAGTTTTAGGGTTTAAAAACCATTTAAAATGTTTAAATCTTTAAATGTGTATGCTAAATAAAGCTAGGATTTTTGGTGACATTTTAGTAGTGAAGCTGAATCTTATAACTAGACATCTTCCTTTAATATGCAAAAGAAGCTGCATGTGTTTGTTTCACTGGTTGTCTTTGAGGAAAAAAAAGATGATTTTGTGTGAAAAGTAATGACTAATTTAGGAGAGAATAAAACCACTTTAAAACAATCACAATTTCAAGTCAAATGTAAAACTTTAAATTACTTTTTTCAGTTTCAGAAGTGGTTTCATTTAGGCTACTTTCCATTTATGTTTTAATTCATAATTCAAAACTTTCAAATCATATAGATGAACAGATTAATTGACTGGAGAAGAATATTGACACTATTGTTTTGTTGAATTTGTATTTGCCTCATATTTGAAGAAAGTTTGCATCACCGATTCTGTTACTTTCATGTTTAATACTGTCAAGCTGCTTCGAAAGATGAATTAATTTTGTTGGTGAAGAAATAACAACAAAACAATGGCAATATTAGTCAAAGTAGTGCCATATTTAATTCTTGACAGGAAAACGTGGCTGTGACGAACGAGTGCATTCAATGGATTTTACTGTTGTTTTAACAAATTCTGATTGTTCAGCTGAATACGTCTTTTCCGAAAAAAAATTCCCTCAGTGAAACAGTTTTAAAAGTTGTGAATTGTGTGAAAATTACGTGACCTTCTAGTACCTCTATACAGTGCGTGCCACTGTAAAGACTTTTAAGTCAGTCTGTCTGTCACTCACAGCCTCGTTTTTATTCGTGTTAAATTAAATATGGCGTCTAGGTGATTACCTGAGTCCGTCCGATTTTCTTAAAATTAACAACAGTGTCAGAGTCATGCTTAGAGGATGTTTTTCTTCTTTTCTACAGAACAGAAATATTCAGCTAGGTACGATATGAGCAGTGACCAGCCTCTCAGCAGCAGAAGCAGCGTTCGTCAGAGCTGCAAACAACAGTGAACGATGGAAAGGACCTCACTTAAAACACTAACAGCCACCACTGCAACTTCCACAACTCACCACTAGAGGCCATCATCACTTCGCATCTCCATTCACCGCAGAGTGATAACCCGTGACACTAAACCAATTGTCAAATGAGGAACATGAACTTAAACAGCACTTTGTAACTTTAAATGATGATTTATATGATCAAAGCTCAGTCATAATATATTGTCGCAATATTTTGCATTCAAACTTATTTCCTTGCTGTGAAAATACTCTCATGGTAATGGTAACAAAATAATCATGACTCTTAAAAAAAACAACACCCACAACATTCCGCTCCTGCTTTTGCCAGTTTTAGGGTTTAAAAACCATTTAAAATGTTTAAATCTTTAAATGTGTATGCTAAATAAAGCTAGGATTTTTGGTGACATTTTAGTAGTGAAGCTGAATCTTATAACTAGACATCTTCCTTTAATATGCAAAAGAAGCTGCATGTGTTTGTTTCACTGGTTGTCTTTGAGGAAAAAAAAAAAGATGATTTTTTTTTGTTGTTGTTGCAAGATGCAACATTTGTAATTATTCCCCTGCTGAAATCAGTCTGTGGCTTTCAAAATTTCCCTTTATGCTTATACACCTATTTTATCATATCACTTGATCTGTCAGTGTTTAACTGAAGCAGTTGAAACTCACACCACCACCCTAAGAGCAAATAACACATGATAAACTGCAAATGCTTTCACTCTGATCTACAAATGAGATGTAACCAGACCACTAATCTAAAATATAAACACTCCCATTATAAATCATAAGTGCCCTTGATCATAAAAGTCCTTGACACATAAGACACAAACATTAATGCAATTAATTTTTAATCAGTTATATACAAATGTGATTGTACAAATGACAGTGTAAATCATATGTACTTATAATAAACAGATTTTTTTTAGCTAAGACCAGTATGTAATAATTTTCAAGTTGTTTAAAAGTAATGATTTTTAACTCATTTACTATGTGCTATAAATTGAGCAGATCTCAGTAAAGCTTACATTTTTACTAACATGAATTATTAAAAAGTCAGAAAGCTTGAAAAGACATAAGTGTTGATAATTGATTAGTGCTCCAGGACAGGAGATCTAGCAGGAATGGATGGAGTCATTCATTTAAAGACAAATATTTAATGTTCATCTCAATTCTTCTTGAATCTTGAAAAGTACTTTAGCAGCAAATTACTCTAAAACTAATTTAAGGCAGAAAGAGTTGCTCCAACACTTCCTGGCTCTTCCTAAACCTCCATATTCCAATGCATAAGGAATCATGGATCTTCTGACAGGCCACCAGCTCAGATTTCCACAGAGCTGCTCTGGAGCGGATGAGCTGAGAGGCCTCACTCTTGCTCCCTTTGGCTAGACTTATACTGTCTTTGCAAATAAACAGGACATCTAAGCCAATAAAGAGGGCATTTAGAGTGATGAATCCAGCTCTAGCAGACTTTGAGAGCGCTAGTGGCGTCCCTTTCGCCAGCTGCCCAATGTCGGGCAGGTCTGCAGCCAGTTTGGGAATGCTGCGAGCACTTTGCGCCTCCTGGAGCCCGACCTTGGCTGCAGTTGCAATCACCTCCTCACTTTTGAGAACTTTGACAGCTGAAGCTGCATCTACCAGGACATCAATACCTTTGGCCACTCCTCCTGCACGAGCTATCAACTTTCCCGCTCCAAACATATCTACAATATCAAGCCCCTCTAAACGCTCCTCACTACTGGCCTGCTCCAGACAGTCTAGAATCTTGCCCACATCATCCATGTATCTCTGGAAAATGTTCTGTGCATTTTTCCCTTGCTGACTGTTGACTACTGCCTCAGTGACGCCTGTGACGACACTATTGACACCACTGGTCACCCCCAGACCGACACCGGTCAGTGTCAGAACCAGTGACACTCCTGCAGTGACGGGGGCAAGAGCAAGACCAACAATGGACAAGACTCCTCCTGCTATCCCCACTGAACTGCCAGCCACGGTGGAGATACTGGCCCCCATCTTCATCCTGTCCAGCTGGACTGCACTCTCCTCCAGATCTGACAGGAACTGCTCCATTCTAGAGCGACGCTGACTGAAAACACCAATGAAGCGCTGAGCATGTTCCTGAAAAATGAAGGTCAGCCTAGTGTGCTGGTCCATCCTAGACAATAATAGGAAAGATAATAGTTTACAGTCACCATTGATAATCCACCTGAGAGTGAAGAAAACACCTGAGCGTGATGCAAAAAAGAAAGGTCTCACCTTATTTTGCACAACTGCTTCAAATGATCAAGCATTTTTTGCATGGAGTCCTCACTTAAGTTCAAGCTGAACTTCACTACAGGCTCACCCTTCTTAAGTCTGTGAAGAGTTTCAGAATTATTAACAAACACTCACCAAACTTCACAAGGGATGAAGATGTTTGCATTGTACAGAAAGATGAAAGCATGACAATTCATCAGCCAATATATTAAGGCACATAAATTGATTTAGTTTTTATTTAGTGCTAATTTAGTTTTTATAGCACAAAAGTGAAAATCATGAATTGATTAAATTATTTTTGCAGAATAAATAAAATACATCTGACATCATTCTTAAGTATTAAGTCGTAAGTATTATGTTTTGAAAAGGTGTCATTACTGTAAAATCTTAAATCACATATATTCGATGTAAAGCCGGTTTAGGCCAATTGAATAATGACAGACAAGTCAAATAAAAGAATTCCAATTCAAAGAGGTGCAATTGAAAAGCACTACCATTCTATGAATTATATACAGGCATATATTTTAGTGATCATCATAAAAACTTATAAACTATGAATTTAGGGGGTTGAAGATGTTTGAACCTTACCCCATCTTAATGTATTATTTATTATTACTTACCTATGGATATCTTCAAAACAAAAAACACTCTTAGATCTGTGAGAAAAAAAAATAAATGCATAAAAAAATTAATAACTGATGAAATTATGGAAGCCTTCGATGATTTAGTAAATACCACCGAGATGATTCAATTATCTGTGCGTATTAAGATTTTTATTTCATCAAATAGCTTTTAAAATCAACATTGCAAGAATGTCAGAATCTTACTTCTTCTCCATCTTCTCACAGATCTGTTCAGTGATGCGTATGTATTTGTCTAGTTGAAAGGCCAGGACGTCCAGGTTATTGAGTGAAGGAAGGAAGAAGGTTTCTGCATTTCGTTTAAAGTGGATGAGGAGAGGAGAGGCCATTCTGGCAGCTGTGATGACTGATCGCACACTTTCAGGACTCTCTCCTTTGGGCAAGAAGCTCCGTCCAGTGAAGACAAAAAGTGAGGTGACTGTGAGCTTCTCCACTGCATCCAGAAAGTGGTCACGTTTCTCCAGCCCCTCACGTGTGTCCTTCAGGACGGCGCCCAGTTCCTTCTCCAGCTCCAGATATCTGGAGTCAGCTGTGACCTGAGTTAAACCACTCCACAGGTATTGCCCAAACGCCTTGGCTTTGTTCTCGGAGCGCTGAACATGGTCAAACTTAAGACTGACTTGGTCTGCTCTGTCCTTGATGTCTCTCACGTTATCCAGCTCTGTCTCTCTCTGAAGGGACCATTTTTGTTGTTTGTCACAGAAGTCCCTCACTGTCGAAATGCAGATGAGTGTGTCCTCTACATACTCTGACAGGAGCTCCTGTAGTTGTTCCCTATGTCATAGAATCAAAACAGAGGAATTTAGTTAGTAGCAATGATATTTCTTATTTGAATAAATATGTGATTAATGCATTTTAAAACAGTTCTGGAATAACAGCTTAAACTACTAAGTAGATCATCCTCAGCTGCCATACAAAATGTTGCCTTCCTGCCATAAAAAACACCTTTTCTGAAAAGAGTTATTCTGTGTAGTTCCTTTTAAGATAATATCTAGGTTAAGCTCTTGACTACAGTTTGTTGTGAGGTGTTAAGTTTCATAGTTGGGTTTTGTACTTACAAGCTCGCAGACATAGCCTATTTGGCAAACAACCTGATTCATGCTATGGATATCACCAAATATTCAAGTTCAAGAATCTGCCATTGAACAAATTGCACTGAAGGACCACTAGTCTGAACATTGGAAGGATGTGCATCCTCTAAATGTATATAATCACACCTGTATAGAGACGTGCTGAAATGGCGTTTGGTCTCGTACTGTATCGCGTACCTTGTCAGTGTCGTGCGCTTTGCTTGGCCATTTGTTGGGATAAACAGGAAAGTGTGTCCAGCTGAGCAAGCGAGCTGTTGGCATTTAGAGAGCACTGAGGGCAGGCATCAAGGGAGCAAACTAGTGAAACGTTGCATGTGCAAAAGAGAAGGTCCGCACACATCCAAAAACGTATTTTAAATGCTAAATTTAAATTTAAATGTTTTAGTTTTGAAGTGTTGTTGTATGCATTTGTCATTTTTATTTAATTTCTTTTATTTTCTTAAATGCGTGTATATATATAGTATTTATAGAGTTTTAGCTTTTAGTTTTAATTACTTTTTCTTATTTGTAAGTCGCTTTGGATAAAAGCGTCTGCTAAATGACTACAAGTAAAGTAAAGTAAAGTAAAGTATAGCTCAATGAATGTCAAACAGTATGCACCCTTTGGTCATAAAGTCCAGTTATCACTCTATTTGCCTGAAACAGATGTTAACAAACATGCTTATTGTTGGTCAGACGTTCGTCTGGTCCAGGATGTTGAAGGATCATCAAACACTGGCAAACCGCCATTAATGCCAATAAAGCCACATCGTTTGTGTGTGTGTGTGTGTGTGTGTGTGTGTGTTTAACTACCAATACTTTGACATTTAAAACCTGCGGTTTCACTGTAGTCCACTTTCAGTTTAATCAAACTCATATAGTTAAGCCAAGTAGAAAAATAAATTATTGGTTCGTTAAATAAATAAGACAAAACAAATATTGTAGCCTATATACTTTTTCACAGTGCAGAACCCAGCTATTCAACAATAATACAATTTACATTAAATTTCACACCTCAAAACCATACAGCTTGATAACATGGAAAAATTAACTAAGTGAACTAGTTTTTCTGCATTCTTGTTATGTTTTGTAATGTGAAAGGCCTAGTAGTTAACCTGAAGAAAACAGTGTTTAATTCCTTAAACTTCGCCAGACTGGTTAAACGATCTTACTTCACGTTAAAACGTATTTTAGACTTTAACGTTGTGTTTACACTTTGTTTTTTATCTGTTTGATAAATATGGCTTCTGGCATGGCTTTTTATTTTTGACTTAACTTTGTGTGACTAATAAATAAGAAAAAAAAAAGAACTGTATTTATTTAAAGATTACAAATAATACACACCTGGTGCCCATCGTTTTTTCGAGTAGTCTGCAGATGGAAAGTGGTGATACTGACACTTGCCAAACAGGTGAGAAACCTAGAGAGGAATCTTTTGTTTTTGCTCCTCCGGACGGAGGTTTAAGTTTCGCTTTTTCTTCTCCATTTTCATTGCTCCGCCCGTCGCCACAGAGGTTCAAGGGTTCAAAACAATTGTACGTTAACAACCGGTTAAACGCACTGGAAACAGAAATGCTACTCTTATGAAGAGCACTATGTTAGCTCTGTTATTTTTTTCCGTCACCGATCCTTTATCATATAAAAAGCGTATTGTATACTGACTGACATTCCACAACTCACACGCCTGTTGGGACAATGAAGTGTTTGTTCCGTTCATATGAGGGCGACGTAGACTACGCTAAGGGCTGTATAACAAAACGGCGACTTGTTTGTACTTTCGACCAGCACATTGTAGCATGGTCGAAGACTAGTTAGGTACGCAGGAGCTAACCCATTAAGGGCCTTATAGGCAAGTAATAATATTTTGTAACTGATACGGAACTTAATAGGTAACCAGTGCAGAGACTGTAAAATTGGGGTAATATGATCATATTTTCTTGACCTGGTAAGGACTCTAGCTGCTGCATTTTGGACTGATGAATGTCCTAAAAGGTTGAAAACCCATGCTGTAAAAAGCACTTTTCAATAAGCTATCGAAAAACGTTGCGATGAGCATGAGGTAGCCTATTTTTGCAATTAAATGGATGACTGTATTTAGCATAGCGACATTCAGTTGAGCAGTTTTGTCCTGGAACAATATCCAGACTTGTAACTGGTTAATAGTATAGGCCTAAATGTTATTAAAAACGTTACTAGATCTGCTTAATTTATAGCACATGGTAATTATTTAGCATTTAGGATTTTTAGAAGTTAACAGCCATTACTAAGCTTAATATCCATCCTATACAAATGACTTAGAATGTTAAATCACATAGGCTATAGGTCGATTTTTCCGATTTTATCGATTAATTCGAATTTAATGTTTTGCCGCGATTTTATATTTTAGAAATCGAGGAATCGCGATTTTGAATATAAATATTACCAAATGCTACAATTAGACACTTTAATAATATGCCAATCATAATAACAGTAAAGAGAAATGAACGATCCAACGCATGTCGGCGCACGTGATAACCGCTCACGTGTGATGCGCTCATATCGCGAGGCAGAGGCGTAGATTACGCGGGGGACGCGGGGGACGTGTCCCCCCCCCCACTTTTAATATCACGTAAATTCGTCCCCCGCACTTTTTCGGGCAAGTGTGTTCGCATAGAGGTTTTCAAGAGCCGGTGTGAATAAATATAGATTTAAATTCAAAGAGACAGGATAGTCTGTGCATGATCTGATGTTTTATTCGGACCCAGAATAAAACGAGTGGACTGGACAGAAAGAATCGTCAAAAATGCTCGTGTTTGCAGCGCACACTTCTTATCAGAAAAGGTTCAATAAAA
>NW_015664033.1:2201829-2204236 GCF_001515625.1 Sinocyclocheilus rhinocerous | reverse complement strand
CCAAGTATGTTTACACAGACAAGGAATTTGACTTAGTGACAGGAGCTTCCAGTGCAGAAGAAAGTATGGACATAGTGCAAACTAGTGCAGCAGACATAGGAATTACACAGTAGAGATGGAGTATAATACTAATATAAGAAAAACAGAAAATTAAATAATGCACTATATACAGAAGTAGAAATATATATAGAAATGTAACTGTTTAAATGAATGTACAGAATAGATATATTTACAAGTGTGCAGTCATTTTGAATTTGATTTACATTGGCTGTTGAGAATTTTTTGAAGCATTTTCATTGTAGCCTATTATTTCTGAACATATAACATGTAGGCTACAAGACAAGTTTGTACAGGATGCAGTTGTAGTTCATGCATCTTTTATGCAAAGATATTTAACAAGTGATTTGTTTAACATTTACATCATGTTGACAACTTCATGTGTGCTGCACTTAGAATAGAAGTTATTAACTAGAGGGTTAATAAAGAAAAAGCTATTTGAATCATGTTGTGGTAAAATTTTTAAGTTGACTAGTTAAAAATCGTAAAAAATCGAGAATCGAGAAGCTATAGGCCTAGCTGTAATAATAACTGAACTGCAATGTGTGTGCATACCAGGGTGGGCAGTTTTGGTCCTGGAGGGCCACTGGCCTGCAGAGTTTCGCTCCAACCCTAATCAAACACCTAGCTAATCAAAGATCACTAGAAAGCTACAGGGAGGAGTGTTTAATTGGGGTTGTAGCTAAGCTGCACAAAAAGGCTATACTTTGCAAGAGCATAAGTATATTCTTGCAAAGTATATTATTTTTGTAAAAAACACTCTTTTTTTAAAGTCTATTTCTTATTAAAAGGGTTAAAAATATTAAGAAAAAATAAATAAAAAACAGTGATGACTTTAAAAAGATACTCTTTACATCACAAAGGGCATACATCTGTCTATTTAAGGTCTAACAGCTGAAAATGCATATCAGGGAAAAAAAGATCAGGAGGTTGAAAGAAATGCATGCTGAGCTCAGAAATAGGATTGTGTCTAGGTATATCTGGGAAAGACTACAAAAAAATCTATTTAAATCTCATCTCAAGTGTTAATTGTTTATAAAAGCTTTTAATTAACGAGTAGGTTGAATTCAGGTAAAGTGGGATGACAGGTAAAATTGGTCTCAATGGGTTTACACTTTCATAACAACAGTCTTTAATTAAAGGGACTTTAAATTTCTTTAAATGATAAAATAGTTTTGGCTGATATAATTTGAGTCTGGTGATTGTGGCTACATCTTAAAGGAGGACCTCATAATGAAAGGTAGAAAGCCTTCTGACATTGAGATTTTCATTTCTAAATTATAAGGTTGCTCACTAAAGTAAACAAAGATTGTTGTGACAGTACTTGTATTATTTGTTGCTGCAGTTAACATGAATAAAATGAAAATACATTTAAAAAATGTTTTACAATATTACATTCTAAATGTTGCTCTCTTATTCAGTTTTTAGTTAGTCTGTTAGTTGTTGCATTTGTAAGCCACATTTTTAAATATGCTATAGAGTTAATTTTCATCAAAAATATGTTAGATTTCATCAAATGTAATGTTTTATGCATGGACTGAATGAACTGAGAATGTTTTGGTTTTGTTAGGCTATATGAAGAGTTTGGTTCCAAAATGCTATAAATCCATTTTGATTAATTTGAGTAAAAATGTGTTTTCTTTACGAAGAAAGTGGCAAGATGAAAACCACTATTTTCTGTTTCAAACTTTCACATAGCATCTTTAGGTTATAATAACATTAAAAATTCAAATCCAGATTTTGATTTTCAAAGATTTATTATAAAAACTGATAATTTGTTCCCAAAATGCAATAAATCCATTGAATCAATATAAAAGTTATTTTTCATGTTGAAAATACACAACAAAGTAAGTTGATCCACATATGACAGCCTCTGAACAGTGTTGGTAGCGTAATCTGATAGGTAGCATTATTTGTCAGAACACGGTTCTGTGCAGGGACGTGCACAGTCATTTTGAGGGGCAGGGGCTCAAGTGGAAAAAAGGGCACTTCTCATATTTATTTACATTTTTTTCTAATCAAAACATTAAATATATTAGGGCGATATTGACAAAAAATGTATCTCAATATTTTCTGGGATTTTATCGATAATGATAATTAGATTATATTTTGCTGAGTGTGTTATTGTGCTGATATCTTAAGGACAAACGTGGACAGCTGACTCCTGAATTTCATTCTGTGTGGTGATCAGTTCATAGCAGTGATAGAAATTAATCTTTTCCAAAAAGTTTAAATAGATTTTTACCTTTTATGGGCATTTTTACCTTTATAAAGCCATTTCTAAAGTGTGCATCATCTTTTCAGTCAAATTCTTAAATTGAATCAGTCAATTAGAATAAGTCATTTGGGC
>NW_015664033.1:2198730-2200359 GCF_001515625.1 Sinocyclocheilus rhinocerous | reverse complement strand
AAAAGATACTTTAAATGTGAAATTAAAACTGTCAGTAGATGGCAGCAAGTCACTGTTAATAAGTAAGTTATTGCGATTGAACCGAATCATTTAAACGGTTGATTCATTCAGGAACGAATCACCGTCATGTTGCTCAGAGACGCAAATTGGAATTATATTTGTTGGCGAAATAGAGCAAAAGCGGTGAATATTGTGTCTAAAACGTGAGTGTCTTAATATTAAATTCTTGTTTATTGAACTGCTGTATAAAATCAATATCACATTTGTAATCATGCTGCTTTTTGGTGGAAAAAAAACGTCAGTCTTCGCGTGATACTGATTAACTATATGAAATGATATACATATATAAAATTCTGCCCCAATATCTTGAATTTTGTGATCATTCTAAATGCATTTTAATAAACTGAATCATGCAGTGAAAGAATGCGCACTTCAACTTTCTCTTAAGGAAGAAAAAGGGCAGGTGCTCAAGCCCCCTTTGATGTCTATGTGTGCACGTGCCTGGTTCTGTGATTAGTAAATCTCCATCACATGCTTTTCAGATTTCAGGCATTTAATACACAGAGCCGTAGATCACTGACAAGCTACGCAATATCGCGTTCATAATCGAAGGCGATTCATCTGAACCCGATATTGTGTAGCTTGTCAGTTACTGTTTACAATGCGTGGAATGGTGCGCTGTGATTGGTTGAGCAGATGTATCGGATTCTGCAGAAAAGGGAGACTGGCGTTTGTCGCGGTTTGGAAAGATAGGGAGAAAACATGACAGAATACCCAGCAAACACAGAACGTTACCCTAACGTTAGTTTTTGGTTCCCGTTTGGTAATTTTATTGTCATTTTTCATTATACTGGCTGACTGACTCACTCGTTTATCGATCTCTTTATTGAATGGTTATTTAAAATTAATGTATTTATGAGAGTAAATATGATTTCGGAGGGATTTAAAATGCCTAACTGAAGAGAACATGATGTTAAGCAAGAAGTTTTTGTTTACGGATTAAAAGAAGGTCCCGCTGCACAAACTGTAGCTACACTTCAGTGGTAAGAAATGAATGTACTGATATCCTACTTTAAGTCAAGTAAATATATATATATAGGGGGAGACCTTGGAGTGTTGTAACATGGGGTTAGTTGTAACACTGTCAGTTTGACCAATCAGAAACAACCTATGGTGACGTCATCCATATCATACACTCCCATCTCCATTTTGAGCTAACAGGAGAAGTGGCATGTGTCTGTGAGCAAGATTGTGAATTTTATCACCAAAAAAGTGATTTTCAGGTAAGAAAGTAATTTTTTTTATCAAGATAATTTTTTGCCTAGCATTCATTGTAATGTAGATAAAAAAAATTGGACTTACATAATCTTAAATAGCCATTTATCTTGTTTAATTTGATGCTAGACATTAATGCTAACTTTAAACCCACATGATAAAAGAGTTAGCTATGTAATGGCTGCTTGGGGTGGGGATAGTTGTAACAGTTCATTAAAAATTGTCATACACTGACACACACAGCAATTTGTTATAGTGTTAAGTTTAAAGTCCCATAAGAAATACACTACACACACACTGACACACACAGAAATTTGTTATATTGTTAAGTTTAAAGTTCCAACACACACACAC
>NW_015664033.1:2192491-2198113 GCF_001515625.1 Sinocyclocheilus rhinocerous | reverse complement strand
GTCAGTTACTGTTTACAATGCGTGGAATGGTGCGCTGTGATTGGTTGAGCAGATTTATCGGATTCTGCAGAAAAGGGAGACTGGCGTTTGTCGCGGTTTGGAAAGATAGGGAGAAAACATGACAGAATACCCAGCAAACACAGAACGTTACCCTAACGTTAGTTTTTGGTTCCCGTTTGGTAATTTTATTGTCATTTTTCATTATACTGGCTGACTGACTCACTCGTTTATCGATCTCTTTATTGAATGGTTATTTAAAATTAATGAAAGTTCTTGCATAATCTGGAAAGTGTGGATATTGTTTCACCAAATTACCTCTTATTGTTACATCTATCCCCAGCTACCCCAGTGGTGGGGTAGGTTGTAACAATGGAACTCTTTGTATTTGACATTAACTCACATAATCTGTGATTGTGTTGTACAAGTTCAAGTGAGTTTTATTTGTAGTAGACAAATGTGGCAACGGTGTATCAAAGTTTGAGAGGTCTAGCATGAACAACCACTAAGTTACTGACCCTCAAACAAAAAGTGTTACTATCATCCCCGGTCTCCCCCTATATATATAGGTATATAGGGGGAGACTATTCACATACACATATATATATGTGTGTGTGTGAATAAATGTCATATTTTATAAACCAAAGTGTAAAAATGTTGCGCACATCCCACAACCCACACAGGGCCCAGGTGCAGGACAAAAAAGTCAAACTATAGCAAAAATACAAACGTATTGTCTGCACACTGATGTAACTGCTCCATAAAAATAATTTATTGCTGCAACGTTTTCAGGTCTTCGTCAAGAGTGAACCGCCGCTCCCTATAGCCTAGGCAGAGTACGCAGTTTGCGTAGGGCACCAACTCACAGGGGGGCACCATCCCGTGCATCACTTTTAGGTACGTTCATAATCCTGTGAAACTTTTTTGGATGTTGATGTTAATAACGTGTTTTAATGTTAGTATAGTGTTACACTTGTATAGTGTTTTTTAATGTCGGTAATAATATCACCGCCGCATCTGCCTTAATATTCTCTCAGAGTTTCCATGTTCCCTTACGAAAATTAACCATAATTTTACTACGAATAAAAAAAAAACATGGTTCTTGTAGCAATAGTAACCACAAATTAACCATGGTTTTGACACTTTAAATTGCTTCAAATAATAATTTAAAAAGTATTCAGATAATATTTTTGTGGTAATAAAACAAAAACAATAAAACAACCTTTAAAATGACATAAAAGGCATTATTAAAAGGCCTGGTAATTGCTGTTGTAACACTTACAGGATGATCAAATACTTGTTTAATATTGACCAAACATTTAATTCAAATATCCACTTAATCTTTAATGTTTGGCCACCTTTTTGCGATAGAAATGCTAGCCTCTATAATTTCTTCAACAAAAACATGTGGACATCACAACCTTTACAAAAACTAATCCTTGGTTTTATCGAAGTAAAACTGCTTAATTTTCTTTTGTGTGATTTCTGAATGCTTGAGACTGTAAAATCATAGCCATAGGCGACTGTCTAGCTACAATTGTAATTTGTAAATAATATAATTTAATTACAATTGAGTTATTTACTTTTATATTTTATTAAAGTTCTGATTTGACTCCTATAGTAGGTGTTTTTTTTTAACTTCCATAATATTTTGGGGAGGGTGCACAACAATACAATTCTGCTTAGGGCACCCATTTGGCCAGCAGCGGTCATGAGTGTGCTGGATGATTACTGAGGTACAGCGGGGTGATCATATCGAAGTAAAGAGGTTAGGGGAACATTATAATAACGTTCTGGGAACCAAAAACTAACGTTAGGGAAACATTATAATAACGTTCTGCGAACGAAAAAGTAACGTTATGGGAACGTTAGATTAATGTTAGAATAACATTATGGGAACGTTAAGAAAACTTTCCTGGCTAACCGAAAACAAACCATAAAAAAATGTTCTGGGAACCAAAAACTAATGTTCTGGGAACCAAAAACTAATGTTCCATGAACCAAACACGGTGGATATCGCATTTTGCTCAAAATTAAAAATGGACTTTTCAATACCGACCAGATACAATACTGATTTTGGCGGGAACTCAAATTTTTTTTTTTTGCATTTTGGAACCATGCTCTTCATATGTTGTTGAATATGTTTGTTTGATAATATGTAATAGGCCTAAATATTAAAAATAAATAAATCATATCTAATTATGATGCAAGATCATTTTTGATGAATCAGAGATGGCCCACTTTACCTGTAAAGACATTTGTCTTGAGTGTATGAACTCAAAATGTTCATATACCTTCCAAGTAACACATTCTGAAAATATTACAGCCATAGAGGAGAAACAATAATGTACAGTATGTGGAAAATAATGTGTTTTTTGAACCTTAAACCGCATAAACATACCATTACATCATTATACCAAATACACAAAATAATGTTCTTTTTAGCAGCATCATATGACCCCTTTAAAGTTAACAAAGCCAATAAAGAAAAGACAAGGAAAAAACATCTGGTTATCTAAATTACAAGTTTAACAAAAAGTGTCCCACTTTACCTTGAATTATGAGTATGCAAACACAGATATGAGTATATAATAAATGTAATAAACCCCAAATTCACTCTAATCTAAATGAGTTGTAACCAGTTTACTTTCCTAAAATATAAAACATATTGCATAATGAATCCTAAGGCTTCGACACAACACACATATTCAAGAAACACACACTTTATTGCAGTTCCAATTTGTTTTAATTAAAGTTATCTGATCTGACATTCTACATAATTTGTATATATGTAGCTTTATAGGATTGAAGAGTTACAAGCATTTAACCCCACAACAACAATGATTTAAAAAAAATAAATTCTACATGTCCAATTGCTGTAAATACTCTAAATATCCACTATGTGCTGAAAATCAAGTAGGCTACATCTTTTTTTTCTCTCTAACAAACATTATTAATTCAATAATTTAGTATAGGATTTAGGAATCCTCATTTTTAAATTTCTAGATGATAAAAATGTAGGAGTAATCAGTTACAAGTGTTTCAGGAAACCACCAGGATAACTGCTCTAACTACAGTGTTCACTCTTAAAAATAAAGGTGCTTCACGATGCCTTAGAAGAACCTTTTTGTCTAAATGGTTCCATAAAGAACCTTTAACATCTGAATAACCTTTCTGTTTCACAAAAGGTTCTTTGTGGCAAAAGAAGGTTCTTCAGATTATAAAAAGGTAAGAAAGAGATGGTTCTTTAAAGAACCTTTGACTGAATGGTTCTTTGTGGAACCAAAAATGGTTCTTCTATGGCATCGCTGTGAAGAACCTTTTAAGCACCTTTATTTTTAAGAGTGTTGCTGTGTTAAATATGGCTGTGCAATCTATTCAAATTGTATTCACTTTATGCTCATCTCAACTGTTCTTAATCTTGAAAAGTACATTCTAAAGTTTTCGAAAAAAAAAAAGAAAAAAAAAGAAAAGACTGCTCCAACACATCCTAGCTTTTCCTCCATATTCCAATGCATAAGGAATCATAGATATTCTGCCAGGCTTCCAGCTCAGATTTCCACAGAGCTGCTCTGGAACAGATGAGCTGAGATTTCTCACTCTTGCTCCCTTTGGCCAGACTTTTACTTTCTTTGCCAATAAAAAAGACATCTACGCCAAATAAAGAGGGCATTTAGTGTGATGAATCCACCTCTAGCAAACTTTGAGAGCGCTAGTGGCTTCCCTTTTGTCAGCTGCCCAATTCTGGCAATGCATTTTTGCTGTGTGCTTTGTAATATTATGTGCACTTTTTGCATTATTGAGGCCAATTTTGGTTGCTGTGACAATCCCCTCCTCAATTTGTAGTGCTTTATCTACCAGGGATCCAATATTACTGCATAAACCTATAGCACGAAATACCAATTTTCCAGCTGTAATGATATCAACCCCAGTAAGCCCCTTCACATCAGGCTCCTCACTACTGGCCTGCTCCAGACAGTCTAGAATCTTGCCCACATCATCCATGTATCTCTGGAAAATGTTCTGTGCATTTTTCCCTTGCTGACTGTTGACTACTGCCTCAGTTACGCCTGTGACGACACTATTGACACCACTGGTCACCCCCAGACCGACACCGGTCAGTGTCAGAACCAGTGACACTCCTGCAGTGACGGGGGCAAGAGCAAGACCAACAATGGACAAGACTCCTCCTGCTATCCCCACTGAACTGCCAGCCACGGTGGAAATACTGGCCCCCATCTTCATCCTGTCCAGCTGGACTGCACTCTCCTCCAGATCTGACAGGAACTGCTCCATTCTAGAGCGACGCTGACTGAAAACACCAATGAAGCGCTGAGCATGTTCCTGAAAAATGAAGGTCAGCCTAGTGTGCTGGTCCATCCTGATCAAGGGAAGAGAAAAAATAATTAAGTCTTCCTGTAATCTGCTTCTGAACAAAGTGAAGATATTAATTAAAAAGACATCTCACCTGATTTTGCTCAGTTAGATCAAATTTTTGATGGAGTTTTGCATGTGCAGTGAATTTACACTCAAATTTAACTTCACTTTCAGAGGTTCACCCTTTTTCCATCTGTAAAGTGATTTTGTGTAGAAATTAATATAAATATTGGACCATGATGTGCCAAAAGCGAATAATTTGCATAAAACATGCCCAAATAACGTCCATATAAATTTCTTTACCTTCTCTTTCCCACTCGCTCACATTCTCGCGTGTACACTCTCACCTGAGACCATGCGCAAGACCTGTATGTAAAACAAAGTGCGACATTCTCAAAACCAGTTAAAAAATCTTTTTAAGTTTTTAATCTTTTTAAATATTTTATAAAAATGTTTTTATAAGGGGCTACTTCTGTTTCAGACCTCCCATTTATCAGCTTTGCATATGCATGCATATTTTTTAGACATTTTATGTCATTTTATTTTGTGAAGCAAAAAAATAAGACTTGTAAATTAAGAGTTTGGTTCCAAAACGCTATAAATCCATTTTGATTAATTTGAGTAAAAATGTGTTTTCTTTACCAAGAAAGTGGCAAGATGAAAACCACTATTTTCTGTTTCAAACTTTCACATAGCATCTTTAGGTTATAATAACATTAAAAATTCAAATCCAGATTTTGATTTCAAAGATTTATTATAAAATTGTATTCTTTTTTCCCCAAAATGCAATAAATCCATGACACGTTTTTTTCCCCCCAAAATGCAATAAATCCATTGAATCAATATAAAAGTTATTTTTCATACTGAAACTGTTGAAAATACACAACATAGTAAGTTGATCCACATATGACAGCCTCTGAACTTGGTCAATACTAATCTTATATGCAGGCACTGGACTAAAAATACATTCAATCAGTCATAGCTCCAAAAAGAATTCAACGGGTCATCTTGTTAATGCTATAAATTAATTACAACAATAAAAGAAAATTTCATCATGAACAACAATATCACATTAAACCACAGAAATTCCAAAATGACATTTCCCTTACATTCAACTTCCAAAAGTGCATTCATCAAACAAAAACAGAAATGGCATTAAAAAAAAACACTTACACTGACAAGCTACTCAATATCGAATTCATAATCGAATGTGACTCATCTGCGATTATGAACGCGATATTGCAGTGA
>NW_015664033.1:2192183-2192444 GCF_001515625.1 Sinocyclocheilus rhinocerous | reverse complement strand
AAGAGACGTTTATCGCGTTTTGGAACCAAACTCTTCAAATATATATATATATATATTATATATATATATTGTAATGACTTAATACATTGTAATGACTTATTTTAGTAGCTAATAAACAAATATTGTACATGACATAGATCCTTCATGATGTTATACATTATGTTATACATCAAGCTTAATATATATATATTTCAGTGTCTTCTGTTCTACATATATAAGTTTTTGCTAGGGCTGCACGATAAATCGCATGCGATAGTTGAC
>NW_015664033.1:2158568-2192149 GCF_001515625.1 Sinocyclocheilus rhinocerous | reverse complement strand
TCAACAAGGCTACTTTATGTGAATGCGAGTTCCTTAGCAAGTATTTGTGAATCAGAGGTGTTTTATATATGAGATGAGGACATGACTGCAGCCGGCAATGAGGCCCAAACCAGCACAGCCAGTGCAAGAAGGCTTCGGCTTTTTAAATTTACTTAACATTATTTTATTTTTCCATTATACTGAAGAGATCTTTTTGCAAGATATAGTGAGTTTGATGTTGTATTTGGTTGTTGCATGAACTGCCGCTAATTCAAAAGTGAAAGTAAAATGCGCACGGCGCTTTTAAGCTATTTAAAAGCGACGGAAAGCGAGGAAAAGAGGGAAAATTCAAACAAACTAAAAATTAACAATTGCTTTACTCCGAATTGCCGCTATTTTAAAGTGAAAGTAAAATGGGCACACCGCTTATACAAGCTATTAAAAAGCCGAGGAAAAGAGGGAGCGCCCCGCCCCACGGTGATACCGGTATTACCGGTGTTGTCACACGTCGATTAACCGGTGGGAAAATTTCCTCACCGTCACAACCCTAGTTCCTTGTGAGTTGTTGAATGTAATGGTTGTCTGTTTGCCAGTCATTCTGTTCTTTGTTCCCTTTGTTTTTTTCCTTATTGTTTGTTCTAGTTTTTCCATGAAATACCAGCACATAGATCCTTACCTCTTCCTGTTTTCCGCAGCTTCTCCACAACGTTACAGTTTTTTAACTAGCATGTCTCTTTGACTAGTGAATCTTTGAGGCTATATTTAGTATAAGTAAAATACTAAAGTACTGTTAAAATCAGATACTCTAAGACTTTTACTCAAGTTGTTTTGGAATTGCTGACTTGTAACGTGTAGTGGAGTAATTTTCACTGTAAGGTATCTGTACTTTTACTCAAGTATGGTTTTTAGGTACTCTTTACACCTGTGGTCAAATGGTACTAAACAACATTCACGATTGTGACCAAAGGTACATAACGTTTCTGCAATAATACTATAAACAAGCCCTTGGTTAATAATTATTACATCCTTATTGTATTGTTGTTGTTTTTTTTTTTACATTTGAATTTGTTCTTGTCCTTATTACCTGATTTAGTTATTTATCAGTACAGTGTACATTAAAAATTGATGTAAAAAAAAAAGCCAAATTCTGACAGTAACATACTGTTTTCCATTAAAACAGTAATATACTGTTGTAAACAAGCATTCTAGGTAATATTTGTTGTTTTTGAGAAAGTAACTTACTGCAGTATAATGTGAATTATCGGCGCCCAGAGTCGACACTCAAAGATGGTGTCCCAAATCACACCCTATACCCTCATTGACTATTCTGTACATTAGTTCACTAATATAGTCTGCTTGACAGAGTAAATGAAAACAAATGAGTGAATTCAGACACTGAACACCTGCTGTTAAAAAGCAGATTCACTGAAGGAAAGAGAAACACAACAACTACAATTGACTTCCACTGCCTTACGTGAAATCAAATGAAATAAAAGAAAGGCATTAAATCTCTCAAGATTTTAGCAGAGGACGTTTTAACAAATCCATAAACCACATTACCAGCTTCACTTATTTCTAACCAGAATTACTTTTTTTTGTCATACAAAAGTTCTAATTTAAAATTAACAGAACTTTAGATGTTGAGGTTTTATTGAAAATAATATTTTGTTTATAGTTAACATTTTGGCAGTTAGTGTTTGCATTAGTTGGGCTCTTGAATTTTTAACATGCGTTTTTCTCTGGCTGCTGTAAATGTGTGTTTATGAAGCATAATTGTTATGGCAAAATAAATAAATAAAGCCAAGATACATGATCAGATGTTGATAGTTATGTACTGATGCTGACATAATCATTACAAAATGGCCTGATTCACTGATCTATACTACTACTGGCAACCACAGCTGCCAGTATTTTATTAATATCTTAATAATTCATCATAACCTGTAGGCCAGTTGAGCAGAATCATTCCGTATGAATTCATAGGTTATTGCTACTATGACATCCTTCAACTAAAAATACAGACCAATATGTATTTCATATATTACAGTTATAATTTATATGCATCTCTGATTTGAGTTATTTGATTTCTGTCATTTGTTTTCTGTATACTGTACTGTACAATACAGTCCACACGAGGGCGCTGGAAAATAACTATACAGCAGCATGCACCACAACTGTAAAACAAAATTGTCTTTCGAGTTCAATATTTCATTATAGGATACATATTCAAATATGATACATTTGCCATTGTATTCGTTAAATAATCACTGTTATCATTTTTTTCTTAAACCCTCCAGAACTTACAAAAAAATCAATCACTCTCTGAAAATTTATAAATCAGAAGCAGCAGAAAAGAGTCATGGCAGAGAAGCATGGAAAACTTTGTCTTTTAAAACGTGAATTACACTTAAACAGAATGAATTACGCATGTGAATGATTGGCTATATGTGTGTGAGAGTATGTGTGGAGGCCTCCCGCTGTGTTTATAGTACTCAGAGCTGGTGTAGTGGTGACACACTATTAGACTAATTGGATTGGATTGAGAAGTCTTCCTGGGAAAGGAGTAGTTGGGAAGGTCAAGTATCCCAATATCACTGAAGCAAGCAGAATTTGATTGGTCACAGCCTGTGTGCATGTTAGCACTACCTCAAAACCCATACCCTCCTTTAAAAAAAAATCTTATTATTAATTATATAGAAACAAACTAAGAATGTCAGCAGCAGTGCTTGTTTTGTTATATTAGATGTGTGAATATAATATGCATTACTTTGGATCGCTGCATCATCAATACATTAAACTGGTATTGAGGATTCATCTTTCTTTCTTTCTTTCACATTGTGGCAGATGGTAAATGATGGAAAGTCCACATTTGTTTCAAAACAGAGACAGCGTTGCAGATGGACAAGAGCCTGAAGGCTTTATTAAACATCCAACCTCATGTTTCTGCGTATTGTAGAGCACTGGGGGTCAGCTTAATCAATTTAGTCAACTTAATAAAAACCAAGGAGACAGCAGGAACAATAAAATTGTAAATTCAATTGCAAAGTGTTATATATCTTGAGAAGCCACTGTCTCATACTATTCAGTGGCATCGTTTATCCCATGAAACATCATGTTGCACACCCAAAAAATATTTTCTCTTGGGGCATCAATGAGATTAAAGTAAAAGAATGAAGAGATCCTTACCCGAGGTGAGCTTTATGATACACACATGAAGAAGCATGCAATACCTGGTATTTATCAGAATCTGTGTGAGAGAGTGCATGTGTGCGAAGGGGTAAGGTTATGTCTGCCATTGCCATGGAAACAGAGCCCCTGTGTAAATTTTGCCTATATGCTTTATTTCTTTGCTCCACTAATCTCTTTCTCTCTCTCATTCATACAGATTGCATCACACGGCAGCACCACAAATAACTTTATTCTTTGTTGGGCTGGCTTGTTCCTTTATTTCCATACTGGTTCAAAGAATCAACAGTAGACAGTATGGATTTCTTAGATAAATATGGGAGGAAAAAAGAACTTGAACTAGTTTTAAAGAAGAGAGTCTTAGACTACACTCTTAAAAATAAAGGTGCTTCAAAAGGTTCTTCAAGCGATGCCATAGAAGAACCATTTTTGGTTCCACAAAGAACCATTCAGTCAAAGGTTCTTTAAAGAACCATCTCTTGCTTACCTTTTTATAATCTGAAGAACCTTCTTTCATCACAAAGAACCTTTTGTGAAACAGAAAGGTTCTTCAGATGTTAAAAGTTCTTTATAGAACCATTTAGACAAAAAGGTTCTTCTATGGCATCGTGAAGCACCTTTATTTTTAAGAGTGTAGTTGTTTTTTAATTTTCAGAAGAAAATGTAAATAGTGGTTGCATCACAATATCATTGTGCTAGGGTGTTCTGGATGGTTTTTATGTGTATGCTAAAGTTTTTTTGGTGGTTGCCAGTGCGTTGTTAGGTGTTTGCTGAGATATTTTAAGGTATATTGAATTGGTGCTATGCTGTTGCTATGCTATTCTGAGTGGTTGCAGGTGTTTGCTAAGGTATCCTGAGTGATAGATAGATAGACAGACAGACAGACAGACAGATAGATAGATTTCAGTCTGGTTTTAAATCTTGCCACAGCACGGAGTCAGCCCTCTTAAGAGTTCTAAATGATGTCATTCTGGCCAGTCTATGGCTCTGGTTTTGTTAGACCTTAGATCTGCCTTTGATTGGGTCAACCATGATATTCTTATATTTCGTCTTGAGGCATGTGTTGGTTTACAGGGCACAGTATTACAGTGGTTTAGGTCACATCTTACTAATAGGAGATATGTCGACAACATTGGGCATCATTCCTCATACCCTGAGATGCTTTTAAGATCTGGTGTACCACAAGGATTGATTGTTGGTCCGGTATTGTTCTCACTTTATATGCTTCCTTTAGGGTTTATTTTTAACAAGCATGGGGTCTCTTTCCATATGCAGATGACACCCAAATTTACATCCCCTTAAAGCGTGGTAATAAGCATGCCATTAAGCCCATTTTGGATTGCCTGAAGGAACTGAAACTTTGGCTTGCAACAAATTTGTTGTGCCTCAATGAGAGTAAAACTGAATTCATTATGTTTGGTCCCAATGATCATAGTTTACACGACTTCGAAACTACATCTCTGTCACCATACAGTACCACCTGTGTCAGAAACTTGGGTGTTTGGTTTGACAATAACCTCAAATTTGACAAGCAGATAAGTATCGTTGTTAAGGCCTGTTTTTTATTATATCCGGCTTCTCTCCAAAGGGAAGTCGTTTTTATCATTAAAGAAATGGAAATAGCAATACACGCATTTGTTACATCCAGGCTAGACTACTGTAATTCTCTGTATGTTGGTGTTCCTCAGTCCTGTGTTTCTCGTCAGCAGTTAGTCCAGAACGCAGCAGCTCGGCTTCTTACTGGAAAGTACAAATATGAGACTATTACACTGGTTTTAATCTCACTTCATTGGCTTCCAGTAAAGTACAGAATTGATTTTAAAATTCTACTGTTTGTTTCCCCACTGTACTTAACCGAGTTGTTACAGCCTCATACTTTGTCGAGATCGCTCAGATCTACTAATTCTGACTTGCTGCATGTTCCTAGGACAAGGCTAAAAACGAGAGGTTTTTTCTGTTGTCGGCCCAAAACTTTGGAATAGTCTCCCCTCTCACATCAGAACTGCCCCAACCTTGTTTGATTTTAAATCCACTCTAAAGACCTATTTATTCTCATTGGCGTTCGATATCCCATGACAAACTGTCTTTGACTTTGTTCTCAGGAACGCCACACATTTTTACAGCTTGCGTATATTCTGTGTATATTTAATGAATAATTTTGTTTTACAACTGTTTTAATTTGCCTATTGTTGGTATAGTGTTGTAAAGCAATTTGGTCAACTCCGGTTGTTTTTAAACTGTGCTATATAAATAAAATTGTATTGTATAGATAGATGGACGGATGGACGGACGGACGGACGGACGGACAAATAGATAGATAGATAGATAGATAGATAGACATAGACAGTCAGACAGATAGATAGATAGATAGATAGATAGGCGGATGGACAGATGGATGACAGAAAGACCGATAGATGACAGACAGACATATATATGGTAGTGTGTTATGCTCTACAAAAGTCTTGCATTTTTTCCATTCTGATTGGCTTTGGTAATAATTACATAATGCAGCTATGACCTCATATTCAGCATGACGTTATGACAGTTGAAACCGACTCCAGCAGCTGGATGTTTCAGTGATGCCGTGAACGGTGGTGGCAGTGTGGCGTCTCTCTCCCTCGTTCGCTTGCCGAGAGACTTAGAAAGAGCAGAAGCTGTAATTAGAATGCGAGGGAGCAAGTCGCTGCTGCAAATTGAAAACATATTGATTCTCCCTCAGCTTTGTTCTCCCTAGCCTGAGAACAGGATGGAGATTCACACACAAGGTAACAGGGAGCAGGAAAGAGGGGTTGGTGGGAGAATCGAGAGAATATGGAAGAGAGAGAGAGGGAAGGAGATTACATCATGCACAGGACTTTTTTTTAATTCTGAAAAAGAACCGGCAAGGATTTTTCTATTAAAAGTTTGGGTTGACAGGCAAATAGCTCCGCCTGTTCATCCAGTTAAATTCTGCCCCACATAAGATGAAAAGAGGGCATTCTAGTCCACTGTACTGACGTCAAGGGAAGTAGTTACAGCAAAATAGTTCGGTAGAGGGAAGATTGCTAAGGTCCAATGTGTATGTGTGTGTCTGGGTACAAGCACCAAAATAGGAGCAGAATTGGTGAAGGCAGATGGTAAGTCAGAAGTGTGAGGCTGTCAAATGCAGTCATATACTGTGTAGTATGTCAGTGTCTCCCCTCAGGCAATACAATAGCTTCCTCATCCAGAGCAATGTATCACCACTCTACAATCCTCAGGATTCCAATGACAAGAAAAGTGATTTTTATCCACAATGCCTTTTTTAGCATATGATTTGTATTTGTTTATTTAGAAAAGGAATGGAATAAAGCATATCTTAGTGCAAATACATAAAGAACTGCTTCAGGGCATTGCTGTCAGACATACTCACCTGCTGCGTCGTCAGTAGCTGGTGTCAATGTGTAAGGCAACACGCTATAGGCATCAAACACAGCCTGTTGATGGAGCCATGCACTTAAAGTACTGCCACAGCATAGTTGAATGTTTGGTTGTTTCTAACTGTTATCAAGTTTCATGGTGCTTAATAGAGCAGTAGAGCACACAATAGCAGCAGAAGTCACACAACACAAGGAAATTCTAGTCAACCAAAAATAGATACACTCTAAAAAAGTGCTAAATAGCATTAAAAGTGCTTCATTGGCTTGTAATCATAGGGGAACCACTTTAAGTGTTATACAGCACTTTTGTCAAATGGTGTTATGTAGAAACATAAGAGGAACCCCATTCTCCTCCTTAGATTTTAGATATGTTATTCCACTCTCATATGTTTGCTATGAAAGGGAATTTATTACAATGGCAAAAGCTGAATCACTTTTATGCTTTTCTGAGGCCAAAAATTCTTGTTTGGGGACCCTGGAATATTTCCTTATGGGGGACCTTGGGGGCAAAAAGGTTAAGTACATGTTATCTTCAGGAAATACACTGTATTTTAATGTTGTTTTTTAATCCTTTCCCCAACTAAACTAAGAGAATAAGAGAGATAGAGAACCTTTAAAGAACTATACAGGGGCTTAACGGGTTCTTTGTATGGCAGTGGTGCTATATAGCACCTCAACCAAAAGAACCACTCAAGAACCACATTTTTTATGTGAAAAAGTTTTTATGTACTTAAAATGGAAAACATCACGAAAAGTAAATAATGTTTTCTTTGTGTACATATTTGTGTAATTTTAAAGGGATAGTTTACCCAAAAATAGCAATTCTGTTTTTTTTTCTAACCTGTACTTAAATGTATTTCTTCTGCAAACACAGAAGTAAGTATTTTGAAGCATACAACAGCATTGAACCCCACTGGCTTTCACAAAACAAAACAAAAAAACTAAACGAAAGATAAAGTAAAATAAAAACAAAAAACAAAGCACAGATATAAACAAACATATTGTCTTTTGTGATACATAGAAGAAATAATGTGATACAGGTTTATGTTGACAGAATTTTTATTTTTAGTTGAACTGCCTCCTTCACAATTAGGACTCACTTGAATCAAATTTTCAAAATATTGTCACAAAAATCCAAGTGTGAACATGTAATTTTAGCCAACCAAAACCTGCATTTTTAACTAAATCGTCTAAGTTGCATACATAAAATGAAGGGTGTGTCACTAAGACTATACAGGCACTAGTTCCTGAGTGATTTATTCAGACCTCAAAAAGACTACATCTAGACTCCTGTGTTAGACCAAATGCACATGGCAACACAAAGGCAAGGTGTATCGAAACCAGAGTATCAATTATCTATGGGACCTTCAGCAGAGGGAAATAGTGTCTACCCCTAAGACAGAGTGTGCCCTGAGGCTAGTTTTACCAAGTGACTCCACATAATCACATCCAATTAACGAAACCACAAAAAAGGAGGCAGTTCAAAGAGCTACCTTATCCTTTGCGTTTCCACCACTCATTCTCACTCCCTCTCTCTCTTCTGCAGAGCACAATTCACTTTAAGCATTGCTTAAGCCAATGCTCAAGGGGTGTTTTAACAAGCAGTTGATTAGCGCTGGTCTTTTGCAGGCTAATGTTTAGCTGACATTAAAGGTCCACGTGGGAAGTATGTACCGTGAACACGGACCTCAATCAAGAATGAATTCCAGAGTTTTCCATGTGCCAGTGAAGCCCAAAACCAGCAGGAGCCACACCATCAGAGAGCCGTTTTAGTAGCAACTCCAAAAACACATGATGAGTTCATATCCGTATGCTTCGCTCCGTCTAAATAAGAGTTTTTAACTGCACCCTTTTCTGTCGCCGCACATCCCTTCTCTGTTGTATAATTTTCTCTCTCGCTCCCTCTCTCTCGTTCTCTCTCTCCCTCCCTCTTTCTGAGCCACAGCACGCCTGCCTACATCCCTCTCCCAAATCTTCACTAGCACACAAGCAAAGGGGACAGAAGCAGACCCAGCACACCACGTTCCTCATTATCAGGTCTTTTTGTCTTTTACATGGCGCAAGAGCTCTGCAAGCGGGACGGTTCTGGGTGCGAGAAAGCCAGCGCGGATTTGGATAAGCGAGCATCAGTGGCGGGTGTCGACTACAGCAGTTCCGGCGCCTCCGCCTTCTCGGTCTCCTCTAGCCGGCTCTATGACTAGTAATGGTCGGCTTGTTTTGCTGGATGCTCCCTGCTCTAACCGGATCTTCGACGGCACCATATTCAACAGCAGATTGCCATTTTCGGAAGAGACCTTCATAGAGCTAGAAGATACATATGGAAACTGGGGATCAGAATTTTAGGAAAAAGGATATATAGTAGTGCTTTATTTTATTATTCCATTTTGCTTATTTATGTTTCGTTCTCGATTAATTCTCTCATTCCATCGTTGACTTGATTTGTCAAATTGATGCGAGAGCGGCAGCAGCAGATTTAGATTCACCCGGACATTCTTTTTGTTGGTTTTGAACTGGACTATCCTGGCCATCCATCCATCTATCCTATATTTTTTTCTGCTCCTGCACTTTAATAGAGCTTTCCCTGTCCTTTCTGGGTTTTTTTCTTCCTCTCTGCGTCTTTCCCTCTTGACTAGAATAGACTAGGATTTGCTTAGCCATATTAAGAGAGGACAGCGTTTGTTAAGCAGCTACGTAGGTCAACAGTTGTTGTAACACATCGAATTGGTTAGATATATTCCAATCCGAAGCAAAGCCTTCCATTGCTCCATCAACGCCAGTCTGAATTCCACATTCTTCCTAAACCAGTATTTATCCTCAATTCCTATCACATCAAATCTACGCGCCTAAATTGTCATAATTAAAACCAAGCATTGTTCAACACTGGCTTAATTGCCGTGGCGTTTGAATGACATGCTCAGGCCACTATTTAAGGCCTCGGCAATTAATTATTATCTTTGATTAGTGGCTTTGTAGCGTGAATGTTCGTGTAAATTTAAGCTGTAGCACTAGCTGCTGCATATCTTACCTCGTTTAGAAAAAAAAGAGACAAGGACAAACGATTTAGGACGGTAAAATTGCTCTTTGTTGGAACAGTGCGGAAAGCGTACCGTTCCACTCCAAAAACAAACGAAAAAGCCAGAAAGGCTCACCTATTTCTTCCTTAATCGGTTCTCACCCAAACGCAACCATAAGGTTCCTACCGCATCCTCCCCCTTTCCCCTCCTTTCGCTCAAATATATCCCATTTTTTAAATTTGGTTTGGTCCCGTAAATTTTCAAATATTTATTTCCTATACATCAAGAGGAAAGGGGGTCCCCCTTTCATGGAATGCGGAAACATGGGTGTGTTTGACCGCGGAGTTCAGATGTTATTGACCACGGTGGGCGCGTTCGCCGCCTTCAGTCTCATGACCATCGCGGTGGGCACGGACTACTGGCTGTACTCGCGCGGCGTGTGTAAGATCAAGAGCAACAACGAGAACGAGACCAGCAAAAAGAACGAAGAAGTGATGACCCACTCGGGACTGTGGAGGACATGTTGCTTGGAAGGTAAGACGACTCTCATCATGCTCTCGTTTATCCACCAGGTGACGTTTAGCGGTCCCCCATTTGCATTAGAGGGTCCATCTCAGCATGTGCACACGTGTTCCCGTCGGTTGTTACGGAAACGCATCTTAGGCCTGCTGCTCTAGTGATGGTTTAACAGCTCCGCGTTCAGAACCACGGACAGCGACACCGGCGCACAATACTAAAACTGATGCGTAAAGATGTTAAACAGGGTCTACTTTGCCAGATAGCCCAAACACACTGCTGTCTCTTATGAAGTTGTTAACTGGTTTCTTGTTGGTCTAAAATGGCCATGATCTAAAAACCTCTTTGAACACATATCATTATTATTATTAACTTGTTTAATATATTCTTGCTGCAGCTCATGACCAACTTGGACCAGCGAATGACCACCTTAGGCCAGCTAGAAACCATCTACCAGAGCTACCAGCTTTTTTGGGTTGAACCAAAAATAAAAATTTTGTCATCATATGCTCACCCAAATGACTTTCTTTCATCCGTGGAACACAAAAGAAGATATTTTGAAAAATGTTTTTGTCCATACAATGATAGCCCAAAGAAACACTGAACCCCATTGATGTTCACAGTATGGACAAAAAAAAGAACCTTTTCCAAAATATATTTTTTGTGTGTTCTACAGAAGAAAGTCAGTCATACAGATTTAAAATGAATAAAAAAAACTTTATTTCTTAAAAAAAAGGTTCTTTATTGGCATCTATGGTTCCATGAAAAATAATTTTAATTCTAAAAAAGATTCTTTGCAGTGGAAAAAGTTTCTAAAAGGTTCTAAGTGGAACCAACAAAAAAAAGAAGCTAGGGCATCGCTGTAAAAAAAAAACCCTCTTTTGGGAACCATTATTTCTAAGAATGGATGAAAAAATGATGATAAAAGTTACATTTTAGGGTTAACTATCCCTTTAAGATGGATTTTCCCACAGGGGAAAGTTATGGATGTAAAAGCAGATAAATGCATGTGTGCACTACTGGGACTTCCACTAGGTAACACCTGGAAAAGAAATCGCTACTCGCATGCACCATGTTTAGAAATGCTCTCTGTAAGTCAGGTCAACATACACAGACACTGACTGCTGACTTTGGCCTAGCAATGTCACCTTGTGAGGTCACAGAGCATAACAAATCCTCATCCTCACCAGGGCTCAGAGGAGGCACAGAAGATGGCCTGGGTCTCTGAGGCACACGGCCATATGCTATCTGTACACATCCTCTGCTGCTTCTAAAGCACAGGAAGATCTATTGCGGAAAATCCGTGTAGCATTATATCCAGTCAAATGAGTTAAATTACAAGGCATATTGACAGGGGAGACTGATGTTGATCTTGATCATCATTATGACAGCATGAGTTCTCATAGCCATATGTTGACTAAGGCAAGACAAGTGACTTTGACCACATCTGTGAGTGTGTCCTTAACATCTGCTTTTTAATTTTGTCTGTCAAATGATCTAAAAGACTCAAGGCAAACAACCTTGATGTGTAGGAATCTCTTGGATCAAAAGGTGCTTCATGAGAACCATCCAAGTGGGGCCTGATGAACATTTCCATGTAAAATATTTCCTAATAGCTTGGTTTGTATTGCATCTGTGTGTCACTGGCACCACAGAATTCCACATGATAGTCAGTCAGTTGTAATTTGTGATTCATTTTAGCTCTCAGTTACACAGATATTGTACACCGAGGTCAAATTCTTTGGAATAGCAATACCATTTGATTCGGTTCAGCTAATAAACTGCCAGCATAATTGAACCCTGAAGAATGAAACATTTGCCTTTCTGTGTGTGTGACAAAATAAATCCTACAGTTTTTGAACAGGCAAAGTGATCACTGGATAAACAACAGCACACTTAAATAGTAGAACATGCACTTAAATTGTTGATTACAGCCAGCTCATTTGCAAAATTAGGTGTGGGTCTATGATAAGTCGTAATTAGATGAGGATTGTGCTGCTTTAATGTGAAGCGTCTCTATTCCTTCTGTTCTCAGTTCAGGCTCACACAGATCTCACTCTCAGACTATGACAAAAGCAATTAGCTGCAACAGTAAATAACACTTATCCCTCAACCTACACGGTTGTATCCATCAAGCAGGTGCCGCCTCTCAGAGCCCGTCTTGCACTGCCATCTCATAGACTGTGTGTAGGCAGGCCAGGATGTAAATCTCAGTGGTCAGTGCAGAAGATGATTTGCTGGGGAGGAATAGATTTAGAGCATGCAGGTGGGCAAGAGTGTTAGTGTAATCTGTCCCTGGAGTGCTCCAAACTGATGAGAGAGGGGAAACACCCTCACTGGACTGTCCTCAGCAATATTAGCAATGCTTCAGATATTTAACATCTACTCTCGCACCCACCCCCGTATGAAGTACACTATAGACCAATCCAGAGGATCACACCTACAAAAAGACTTACATATCTTGCTTGGCTCAATCAGGTGCATTATAACTTCCTGAGCAACAGAAGAGAACCAATGTATATTACATCTACATGAAATGGTTCTTTTCAATTGGTGCCAGTATTTGGAAAGCATAAGCATCTTTATACTTACTGTACACTAATTTTAAAAAATTGGGGTCGGTAAGATTTTTTTAAATGTTTTTGAAAAATGTCTCTTATGCTGAATTGTGAATTATTACAATGTAAAACAACAGTTTTCTACTTTAATATATTAAAATGTAAATTACTCCACAGTCTCACATGATCCTTTAAAAATCATTCTAATTTGCTGAGTTTGGTGCTCAAGAAGCATTTCTTATTATTATCATTGCTGAAAACAGTTGTGCTGCTTAATATTTTTGTGGATATTTTTTCAGGATTCTTTGATGAATAGAAAGTTCAAAAGAACAGCATTTATTTGAAAATGAATTTTTTTGTAGCATTATTAATGTCACATTTTATAAATTGAATGCATCCTTGCTAAATAAAAGTAATATTTTCTTTTTTTTTTAAATCTTCTGGACAGTATTGTATATCCATTAGATTAATATCAAATTCTTACAATTCTTAAAATAAAGCTAGTGTCAATAATGGAGGTATACACCAGTCTGCTTTGAGCAAATAATTTATAGAGAGCCCTGTTTATAGAGAATCTTAAAGCTATTCTTGTAGCTGGGTCATGTATCCATTCACTTTTTATTCTCGTATATTTCAGTTTCTTTCAGTACATTTGCATTTATTTCTAATGTCAGCAGATCTATTTTGTTCTTAATGAACTTGCAATGTTTCAACACCTTAAAGGCATACTTAAAAACATATGGATGTCATTAGATAAAAACCAAGAGGCATTTATTAAAATAAATAGCACAAGCACACTTTAAGAAAAAGCATGTAGTTTGTCGTTTGTTTTAAAAGATAATATAATAGACACAGACAAAAATGAGGACAAAATGTACACTTCTAGAAAATAATCTGTAGAGAACTACCAGTACATTTTCTGTTAAGTTTACAGGCATTTATTTTAAGCCTAAAACACACTATGCACTGCATATTTTAAAACACAGGTAAAACACCAGTGAAACATCAATACATAAAATGCCTTCATATTAACAGTACAATGGGCCTTTTCTTTTGAGTGTCAGAGTTTAGTGGATTTAAAACTGAGTGGATTATGAACTACACTTGTGGTTAATCTTGAGCTAAACTGACTCGGAAAATCATAAATGACCATGAATCCAGCTGATTAAAAGTAATTTTTATAGTAAGAAATGTGAAGTTACTTATGCAAAAAAAGTCTAGAATCTTTTGTTCGCAGATGCCACTTAGTTCGACATCTTGTTATCTAATACAATTCGTAAACTTTTAAACTAGGCTTAAATGTCCAAATACTTTTAATGACCACCGCACATTTTCAACTTATAACTTTTTTATTTCCATCCTCAATCACAAAGCAAAAAGTGTCAAACCAGATAATTAGGGCGAAGTTTCTACTATTTTTTTACAACACAAAAGCAAAGCACAATGCACTTTCTGTTATCGCACCTCTCAGTGAAAGATGACAGCTTGTTAAGGTCTTGTTCTGGACACCCACGGAGCCATTATAGTGCCACTGCAGATTAGAATGTGTCCCTATAGTGAGTGGAAGCAAATATCCATCAGCATGACATTGCAGTGCATGCATGTACACATGAACAAACATTGCTATGAAAGAACACAAGCTAGTATAAGGTGGGCCACCATTACCGTAGTGACTCAGACCCCAAGTGTACTTCAGCAGAACTACAGGTAATCTGCGTTATTAATCTTCATTACGCTAACAATGTATGTGGCGTACAGTACAGCGAGAGCAAAGAAACAGCGCAGCAAAGTACAATGACAAAGGAGGCACAGTTATATTCCTCGCATACCCAACACTTATCATTCCGAATCTCTGTGACAGCAACTTTCCCAAGAAGACAGATCATTCTCCTGAATGCTTTGAGTCGCTGTGAATATTTTCCAGGCCACGGGGGGCTGCTGCTAATGAATGGACTTCCTGCACAAGTTTTCCACTCGCATGCAGCCAAAGCGTGTGCTTGAAGAGATAACCAGCGCCGTCTCAGCAGGAGGGGTGAAAAATACTCGTGCATTTTTCTCACCTCTCGCTAGTTCATACTCACAAATCTGCTCTTTGTAAGCAAGTGTGTGTGAGGTCTCATACAGGTCGACTTAACCAGTGTGGCCGTGTTGTGCTAGTATTTGTGAATCATGTGATCAAAATGGTCATGTGTAAGACTTTTTGGTTTCAAAAGGTCATATTTTTATGTATGTGTGATATAGACAGACAAGCCGTGGGTCTTAGCCGTGCCTGGCGCTGCTGTAGAGACGGATTAAGCTCATAAACTGATCAGATAAGGATTACCAGCCTGGCATGGATCTGCCCAGCTAATGACCCAGGTCCAGAGTGGCATTACGCAGTATTACAACACTACTGCATGCTTCAGTTCGCTCACACAGGCCACTTGCCCCAAAACAATCATCCCAGTTCAGCTCTACACTTACCAAAGTAAAAGTCCAACCATATTTTCTTTGGCATGCCCACTCTCTATAACACTTCAATACTATGATCCACTTATCCTATAAACACCAGTGATGTGATGAACAGTAGGAGAAAAAAAACATCCTGGAAGAGCAGCATATACACTGCCAAAACATTCTGTCAGGTTAACCTGTAAGAGAAGAGCTGTTTCATTCAATGCCTTTTCTCATTGCCTTGTCAGATGATCATTACAGTTCGAGGTGTCATATTTCTAGCTTGATATATTCAGCTGTGACATTAAAGGGAGAACCAAAGTGAGTAAATGATGACAGTTGATAAAATGAAAAAAGTTATTACTGGAAGTTCACAAAAGTTCATTAGGTAGATAGATAGCAAGGATTCGTTTAATTGAACAATGTGACAGTAAAGACATTTACATTGTTATAAAAATTCTAGGATCACGTAACACTGAGGACTGCAATAATGGTTGCTGAAAATTCAGTTTTGTGGGAATGAATAGCATTTTAAAATATTCCTATAGAAAACAGCTATATTAAATGGTAATAATATTTCACAGCATTATTTCACTGTTTGTACTGTATTTTTTGATCAAATAAATGCATCTTTCAAAAACATTAAAAAATATCTTACGGACCCAATTTTTTAAACAGTAGTGCATCTTTTTCTACATTTTAAAGGTCCAAATTGTTACATCGTTTTATGCCCTCATGTCATTCTAAACCTGTTTGACTTTCAAAAAAAAAAAAATCACCCAAAGTTTCCAAATGTTCCAAGTCTTTTGAAGCCATATGATGGAACAGATTCACATTTGCAATTGTTCACTTAGAAATTAGGAAACTGCAGCTTAAACAGCTATAAATATATCTTTCTGAGTTTCACAGAAAAAAGAAAGTCATATGGGTGACATAAGGGTGAGTAAATGATGACAGAACTTTCATTTTTTGGGTGCACTGTCCATTTAAACAATGACAGAAGCCATTTGTTTATAAGAATAATGATCTTATTTAGAACTAATGTACTGGCAAGCCAGTTCTCATTTTGAACTTCTCAAATGCAGGACACGAAACAGCAGATCTTTTTTTTTTTTCCCCGACATCTAGACAACCTCTGCCAGTATCAGAGGACAAAATTCTCCTCTGCCGCTCAGACAGGAGGGAGCATAATGAGGGTCTCAGGGGCATTATTAATATTGGATTGGGAGACGGCCCGGGTGGAATACCACTTGAATCATCCTCATTCTGATTCAGCTCTGAAAGCAGGTTGAATGTGACGGCAGTGATCAGAGTGCAACAGAACAGTCTGTTCCACATCTCATTTCTCGCCTGCTCTCCTCTATCGCTTGCTTTCTCTCTCCTGCTTTTGCTTCTTTCTACCTGATGGTTGGCAGGTGCATGTGTAGGAGTACTCATGCTATTCTGGAACTTCTGTCTTCCCCATTCAGTTGACCCTCTACTGAGGAAGCACATCTGCATGAGCAAAATCCCTTTTAAGAGCTTTTCTGCATTCATTTTGCTTTGGTTCCTTTATTTGCAAGCTATAAGGGAAGGCTAAATGATCATAGAGTCCTTGTAATAAACTATACATGGTGTGGTGAAATTAGAAAAGGTCATAAACGTAACTGTTTGACAGTCCTGTCATGGGTAGGAGGAGCCGAGTGATGTTATTCATCATTCCTCCAATCATCTTCTCCAGAGCTGCGCAGGCTGCCTTCATCAGGGGAATGAGGGGGACTGAATGACCCAGGCTTCCTGGTTGCTTTTGGTCCTAGTGCACTGTGTGATTTCTCTGCACTTTGACCCAGGAAACAGATCAATAAAGGACACTCCTAGGATATGTGTGTGTGGGAATGGCCTCTGTATAGTGTAACATCACTGATTATAGCTGATGAATGAATGCAATAGTACAGATAAGCAGAGGCACGTTAAACTAAAAAGAGATGTTCAACATATAATATTCTGAGCTTCATATCATATAGCCACATGCCTTTGTGGCCAAAAGAAAAAGTTTAGCAGAATTTTGAGGCTGCTGTTTTCCATTTTCCAAAAATGTCCAAGATTTATTTATTTAATTTTTTTGTTACAATGTAAAATTTTTTACTGTTACTATTAATCCATTTAATGCATCCTTTATTAATATATTTATTAATTTCTGTAAAACCATAAAATCTTACTGACTCCAAACTTCTGAATGGCAGTCTATATTTAATCTATTCATGCTACCTTTTTAAATGCATTCAAATATGGTGCAGCAAAATATGTTATGATGCTATTAGAATTAGACATTGAGATTTGAGACCAAAGGTGGAAGAGAAGATTTTTCTGTCTGTTCTTCACTGATCTCATCACTTCAGAAGACCTGGAATATAAATAATATAGATTATTTGAATGGTACTTTTGTCTTCTTTTTTTTTAGATTAAGAGCTCCATCTACTAACTGTATAGAATAGAGCATCATGAAATTCCTTTCTAACGTCTTACATCATGTGCTGAAGAAAGAAAAATCAAAAATGTACTTGGACTGAGATGAGGATGAGTAAATAATGACATAATTTCATTTTTGGGTGAACTATCCCTTTAAAGAGATTCTGTCTACAGCACATAGTTCATTTAAAATAAAGAGAGGATTTGTTTGAAATGTTTAGTAAAGATGCAGAAGGAATTTGACTGTACCGCAGCTCATTTTATGGTTCCAATTACCACAAACCTCTTTTTGCCACGCAGAACTCAACATGCACTTCTACACAAAGAGGTGTGTGATAATTTATAATTTCTCTCTGTACTCTTGCGTGTAGTGCCAAAATCTCAGTGATACTAGACCAATTATATAGAATTGATCTCATTTCCACTGCACAGTAGACATTAGGCCAATTCTGTGATAACGTTTAAAGGAGATCATTCATTTATTCCCCCCCCCACCCATCCCTTCTCGGACGGCCATTTTGCAGATTTAAAGCAGCGAGAGGAAATCCTGCCATAAATGCTGATTAACTCTATATCTGCTCCATTCATTTTAAGTCAAAGTGTTTTGCTGTTTTTCCCCCGATAGCGGCGGTGGAATCTGCAGCCCTCTCAGGTGTGATGAATTGGTGGTGTCCTTGGCACAGTTCATTTGCAATCCATTACAGCGCATTAGCTTTGTGTCAGAGAGGAACCCAAACACCATGCATCACTAAAGTGAGGGGATGCGATCAGATACCCCAACTTACACCCACATACCATCGACTTGCAAAGCACGTTTGAATTTCAATTGGTCTTTAGTAAAGTATATTGAAATTAGGCCCGAACTGTTTAAGTATATAGAATAAAAACGGGAAAAAAGTCACTAATTTATAGCTTAGGAAACTTAATGGAGATCTCAGTTATGCTTCGTCTCTATGTATTACCTTTGTCTTTGTCTTTAGGAAATGAATGATATTATTTTTGATGTACAGAGAAAAGTATATATATAGAGAGAGAAAGTATATACACCAAATATATACACTACCATTCAAACATTTAGGGTCAGCAAGTTTTTTTATTTTGTTTTGAAAATAGTCTCTTATGCTCACCAAGGCTGCATTTATTTGATCAAAAACACAGTACTAAACCATAGTAAAAACAGTAATATTTTTAGAATTTAACATTTATTTTTCAATTATTTTTCTTTTATTCGATTTTCAGCCATTACTTCAGTCTTCAGTGTCACACGATCCTTCGGAAATCATTCTAATATGCTGATTCATTTCTATGTATGTATATATAGTGCTCAGCAGATGCTGCTATACACATACATATTATGTGTGTGTGTGTGTGTGTGTGTGTATAGCATCTGCTGAGCACTAGTTTTCTCAGTTTTTGTCTTGTTCATCCATCCATCCATCAATATATAAACAAAATATTCTGCATATATGCTGTTAATGCATTTAACCATTTGTTTTTTATTTTATATATATATATATATATAATCTTTTGTGTATGTGTGTGTGTGTGTGTGTCACAATCTCAGCGCAGTGTGTGACACTGAAATCTCTTGTGACACTCTAAAGGAGACACATGTAAGATTACTTGAGTCTTTTACTCAAGAGAGCAATTTAAGAAGCAGAAGACTCCATTTGCTCTCCATTTTCTCTTATTGCCGTTGAATCTCATTGCTGTCAATGGAGAAATTAATGAGATCTTTTTTTCTATCCTATGGGTGAGTCTCACCTTGGAGAAGATCATATCTTAGCACACGCTGCTTAGCGTTTGCTTCGGTGCTGATGTATTACAGGCCTCAAGTGTAATGTTTCATATAGGACAACACTCAGACAGTCCATTAAGATGTCCCTAAACATTACCATGTGTAACATCATGTTCATTCATTTATGATCTAATTTCGTGCCATGGGTACTCACATAATGAGCATGTGTCTTCTCGTTGAGGCTCTGTGGAGGATGGACTGAGATGTTTCCACCTCTGCAGACCTGCGGTTAGCACCTAGCTGAACTAGTAATATATAATGTATTACATTTTGGAAGTAACTTGCCCAACACTGCTGGCGAGGTGCTGGCGGTCCTTGGTCCAGGCGGGAGCATACGTCCAAATCCACCCCCCTCTGCGCCTGTGTGCATGGGGGGAGGGAGAGACGGAGGACGGCATATGCACAGGGAGAACTGTAGAAGAGAAGCAATAATGAAAGTGATTTCTAAAGTCACACAAAGTTGCACAGTAAGTTCTTTAGCCTCAATGAGATGACAAAGTGAGTTCATTCCCACACACAAAAAAGGAGAAATCCCAAAAGACAACATTAGCTCAATCTGTATATTAGTTTATTAGGTACAGAGCAGCAGGGCTCATTAACTACATTTTATTAGTTGGCTTTCAAGATATGTGCATTGAGCTATTTCCATGTCCCTCCTGAATCTGAAACCACATGACCATTTTAACTGCAGTTATTTAAATTATGCGCTTGTTTAGCATGAATTACCGAAACTACAAGAGGTGCACTATAGTATCTGGTTTCATACAAATATATAGTCATCTTACTCCTATTTCCTTTCCTTCTCTAAGTGGGGATCAGGTATAACGGTCCACATTGTGTCTGTATTGATTCCAGGTCTGCTAGGGACTTTGAAGACTATTGATGGGAAGTAAATGGTGCCCTGTGTCTCATTCTGATGGTACGAGTATCTCCTCCCTCCTCGTTTTTTGAGTGTGTGTGTGTGTGTGTCCGTGTCCCACATTGTCTTTTTCTCTCGGGTAATAGCACCCAATTCAGTGATGAAAATTCGCACCCAATTTTAGTAGCAATTCTCAAAGCCATTGTATGGTGGTCTGGGTCCAAAGGGGCCAAGCAGTGCTGTGGTTGAGCAGAGCTGCTCAGATGGCTGTGTTTACATCAGGCACCAGTGCTGGCAAAGCCTCCAGTCACAGCAAATGGTGCTGTTGGCTAAACATACTGCTGTCAGGAGACTGCCACTGTCAACTTCATCTGGGAGAATTCAACAAGACCGGCAATCTCAGGGAAGCCAAAGTCTTGCGGTGCACTGTATATTTCAATGTTCAGCCTAAAAATCAAGCTTCTATCTTTAGACTGAAGGTTTTCAGAAGAATGTCCAAGTGCAGTTTGACCATACGAAACTCACCGCCATGATGCCAGGGTGTTGCTGTGTAGTTTCAAAGGCGTTTGGAGGGTTTTAATGTGTTGGTATGAAGATAACCTGAGTGCTTTTGCCTGTTTCTATGTGGTTGCTAATTTCTTACGGGTGGAATTTTTTACAAGTTGTGATTGCTATGGTAGTTTGAGCTTGAACATGTTGCTTGTAGTATGTAGATGTTCTGAGTGACTTCCGTGCATTTCTGTGTGGTTGTAAAAAATTTAGGGTGTTTTTATCTGTGTAGTTGCTAAGGCTTTCTGGGGGATTTTTGTGTGTTTTCATGTAGTTGCTAAGCTCTTCTAAGTGATTTTAGTGCATTTCAGTGTTGTTGGTTAGGCTTTTTGGGTGTTTCTGTGTGGTTTTCTTAGGTGTTCTGAGTGTTTTTTCATGTTTTGATAGTTGCTAAAGTGCTCTTAATAGTGATGCTAGCAGTCATTTTAAGAGAATGAACTGAAACACTGCAAAAAACAAACAAACACTTAACTGGTCTTGGACATTTTTCTCCAAAAAATTGTTTAAAAAACATTTACTTGATAAATTTATTTGTTCATTCATTTATTATATCATTCGGAATATTTGCTCATTTATAACTTGTTCATACTTGGCAATTAAGACATAAAATATATAAATTAAAGATACATACTCTGGGAAAAAAGCCTTAATATCTTATATAGTGTTGCATCTCCGATCAATTAAATCTGAGATATATTTAGATATTGTAACTGTAAAATAAGACAAACACTCATTAACAATATGATTGGTTGATTGGATTGTAAAAAGTGAGTTTTGCATACCAAAATGGAGGCAGAATGTGGTGGCGTAGATTTCTATACATCAGCAGACCAAAAAAGTTTATAATTTTACATATATTTGTGTTTGTGTGTGTGTGTGGATGAGTGCATTATAAGTCATTATAAGACTATAAGTCCAACAACATGCAATCAGGAGATAAACAGGGTTAATTGGTATGAAGAACATTGATTTAAGTCACTCTGAAAGTAGAAGCTGTTCTGAGTTCATAGCAAGAAATGATGTGCACCTGTTATCATAATTTTGCAGACATCAAATAATTCAATTGTAAAAAGCATTCAGGGCTCCGTATGTGCCAGGACACAAACTTAACAAAACCGCTGACGAGAAGCTTCTCATCTGAAGATAACCTCAGGAACAGGTTGCACAAGGTGTCAAAAGAGACTGCTGCTATCACCTCTTTGTGCAGATGTGCCCAGATAAGTATGCAGTTTGGGTCATGGACGATGATGATGATTATGAACTTCCTTTCAGCTGTGTCATTTGTGCCCTCTATTCCCACTTTCCTTTACTTGTCTCAGATCTCTGCTGGGTTCTGAACTTGGAACAGGCCATTGTGTGTGTGTGTGCCTGTGTCTTTTTCTTAGAGTAATAAGGAACAATATGAATTTTTAATGAGGAGCAGCATGGCTTCTCTTTACTCTCTCAGATCGCTTTCCAGGACAAGGAGTCTCTAATCTTCACATTGCCTGTATGTATGTGTATGCATGTGTGAATGCATTAACACGCTAAGGCAGGGGTGTCAAACTCAATTCCTGGAGGGCCGGAGCCCTGCAGAGTCTTGTTCCAGCCCTGCTCCAACACACATACCATGTAGTTTTCAAATAAGCCTAAAGGACTTGATCAGTACGATCAGGTGTGTTTAATTAGGGTTGAATCTAAACTCTGCAGGGCTCCGGCCCTCCAAGAATTGAGTTTGACACCCCTGCGCTAAGGAATCAACCCAAACTGTGGAGCTTAAATTTTAAGTGTGCCATAATACTTTCTCCTATCCCGGTTCAATGCACAGAGTCAGCTATAAGTAAGCCATTCGTATACTGATTTCCTGAAAAATATAAACACAGTGGCTTAGACGTAAAGAGCACAACAAGGTATTTTTCTCCATAGGAAAACCCCACAACATTTGATGCAAATTTGAGAAGTATTTGAAAACTGTAAATAAAAGACGAAAGATATTCAACGAGCACGTAGTGAGAACTGCACATCCCATCGTCATTTTATTTCTGTAATGGCAGAGCTGAAACTTTCAGTCTTCAGTGTCACACGATCCTTCAGAAATCATTCTAATATGTGGATTTTCTGCTCAAGAAACATTTCTTATTATTATCAATGTTGAAAACAGTTGTGCTGCTTAATATTTTTGAGAAGACAGTGATACATTTTTTTTCCACAAATAAATTTTTTTCCATAAATAGAAAGTAAAAAAAATCAGCATTTATTTAAATTAGAAATCTTTTGTTACATTATAAATGACTTTACTGTCACTTTTGATCAATTGAATGCATCCTTGCTGAATCAAAGTATTGATTAAAAAAAAAAAAAGTCTTACTGACCAAAACTTTTGAACAGGTCACTTTTGAAGAGATCATTGTGCTATAAAAACATCCTTTAAGTTTCAGAACTCAAATCTTTGTCACTACTCTAAAAACAGCTTATATTGAAGCCAGTCTGCCAAAACGACAGCTTTTGGAATGTTCTGCTCTATGATGTAATAGTGTGGATAAGCACCGCCTCCAGAAGAAGATCAACGCCTGCTTCTACATCACTGCCTGTTTAGCCCCGCCCACTGATTCTCATGTGTAGTAGGTAAATGACGAGAGCGAACGCAGGTCTACGCAGAAATCAAACAATAAACTTTATTTGATGAACTTTATTTTTAATGAAGTTCCAGATCACATTAGTAAGAACTTGTTCCTTTGTTCACTTCATGTTACTGTGGGTTCATTTACAAACAAGACACAGTTTGACGCAGGATTTTCAGAAATATTGAAACTAAAAGACGATGATGTGCCGACTGTATTGGATCCGACAGTAATGCACAAGTGTGAGTAACTGTTTTTATTACGTGATCACTATTGCTTTGTCTGTTATTACAGATCTTTTGATATGTATTGAGTTATTTATGAGTTTGTAACCTAAATCACAGCAGCGTCCATCTGGAGGTAGGCTGGCAAACACAACTATTAACCAAACATAGCAGTGGGCGTTTACTTCTGAGTCTACAATCCAGCACACCTGTTTGGAAACAGTCATTATTATTGTTTTAGTGGTGCATAATCTAGCTACTTCCGAAAGGCTTCTGTCAATCTTTGCTGGGTGATGGATAGGAAGTCAGAGGCAGAAGTAACAGGGGTCCAGGGACACTGACCTCTGACTGTCCAAAGTGCTTCTACACGCAATGCATCCCTGCTAAGCCCTGCATGAGCCTAATTAAAGCAATTAATCAGCAGAATTACGCTGAGTTCACACACCGCTCCACCAGCCGCTCCCTTGGAGGCTCTAGAGTGACCACAGCTAGCGTGGATGCTAAAGCTAAGTGAACTACTGCTTCAGAGATATCAGTTTTTTGGGGGGGTTAAAAGTAATGAGGCGCTTTGAGCTAATTTTTTTACAAATCGAACACGAACACATCCGTAGAAATGCCAAGCAGTGTAGTGAAGTGTAGAGCATTTAGGCTTGAGTGACAGGCAGCCATCTTGGTTTCATATCTTGCTCTATTTCGCTCTCATATTTGCTCATTCTCTCGAAGCCACACAGCCGTACACACAAACATAGACACGCAACATGCTCTGAGGGTCACAGTGGCGGTGCTGGCAAAACACATTCCCATCTCAATACTCGGTTTTTGTGCGCGTGTGTCTCTGCGACTTAGACATTGTGTACCAGTGTTTGGAGGGGACCAATGGCAGACACACTACGTCAAGCTGCTTTGTGTCACTATCAGGAAGTGATCAGATGAGAGGACAGCGTCACGAGTCACGGGCTCATAGCAACGGCAAGAAAAGGGACAGAGAGAGGAGGAGTAGGAGGAGGGAGGGAAGGAGGGAGAGAGGGAGTGAGGAAGATAGTGTGAGAATGAATTAACACCTTTAACGGCAGCAGCCTATTAAGGCTGCAGAAAAAGCAGACAGGCACGAAGAAAGAGAGAGGGAGACTGAGACACAGCGTAATGAAGGAAGAAACATGCATATTGATAGTAGTGAAGAAAATTCAACGTGTTGAAATGCAGCATATGTACGGCAGATGTGGGGTGACTTTTTTGCAAATATGCATGTAATGCAACACAGAAATGGCTAAATAATCAGTGTTTTGTCATGTCTTCGCTGCAAAATCAGTACTTTTTCTGCTTGGTTTCCAGCAAAAATATCCCTAAAACAAGGTAAATTTAGTTCAAATTTTATTTAAATGTTTTTTTTTTTAAACATTACAATTATTATGTATTAAAATAATAAACTCTTATAAAAAATAGTCCAGTATCCTAATAATTACTCTTATAAAAACAGGTGAATATCATAATTTTAATAATTATATTATAAGATAATTTTACAATTTAAACAAGTTAAAACATAAAAGGTAACACTTTAAAAAAAGGTACCATTAATTAACGTTGGTTGATGCATTAAATAATGCTAACAATATATAATAGATGCGTTATAGTATTTATCAATCTGTTAACTTTGGTTCATGTAAATAAAAGTTTATTGTTAGTTCATATTAGCTCAGGTGCGTTAAATATTATTAAAAGACACAACTTTTTAATTTAATAAACTACTAATAAATGTTGAAATTAACATTAACGAAAATGTATAAATATTTTAGAACATTGGTCTCAAGCTCAATTCCTGGAGGGCCACAGCTCTGCACAGTTTAGCTCCAACCCTAATCAAACACACCTGATCCAGCTAATCAAGGTCTTCAGGATCACTAGAAACTTCCAAGCAGGTGTGATTTGGAGCTGGTTGGAGCTAAACTCCGCAGAGCTGTGGCCCTCCAGGAATTGAGTTTGAGACCACTGCTTTAGAAGTTATGTACTTAACTAATGTTAACAAATTAAACCTTATTGTAAAGTGTTACCACATTAAAACCATCGCATTGTATGATACTGAACTTATAAAGAACTTGTAAAAAAGTCTAATATCTTATTATCTAATATTAAAATTATTACAATTATATAAATATGATATTACACTATTATAATATGCACAATTAATATGTTAAGATATTTAAAAAATCAGAGAATATATCATAAATAAACCACTTTTTTTCTTGTATTCAGCTTAAAACCAGCCAAATGTAGTGAGGTTTATTGTTAAAATTAATTGATGTAGGCTTAAAAAAAAATTGCAAATGATTTTTGCAGTATTCATGTAAAAGATTATATGCAATCTAAGAATGTCCAGTTGTCAAAGAAGGGAAAGAGAGTGTGCAAAAGGAAAATATGTATAAAAGGAAGTAGGAGAAAGTGGAGTGGAGGAGAGAAAGTGAGGCAGAGGGGAGGTGGTTTGACGCATCCAGACTGCAACCATTGGCTTTTTTCTTTATTAGGGATCAGAGGAATGAAAAAACTGCAGCAAAGCAATGCACTGAATCCTGGATACATTCATCTCTCTGTCCTCCTATTTGTTCTTTACATCCATCCATGCACATCCATCTACTGTCATGACTAACATTTCCATTTCTTTGTCTCTGTCTTTGTCTCATTCTTTCAGCCCCCTCTTTCTCTTTACACACTCCTTAAAGGGATAGTTCATCAAAAAAATGAAAATTCTGTCATCATTTACACACCCTCATGTCATTCCAAACCTGTCTATCTATTGCTCTTTTTGAAATCCTAGTGAGCTGCCTAAATATGCAGGCTCGTAAGATAGCTTGCTTAGACCGATTTCTAAGGCAGAATCGAACGTCCTCATTCAGAATGCAGTGCTAGAGTGGATTGTGATGCATTCCTTCATTTAAAAACTTAAGTGAAAAGTGTGAATAAAACTAGTTCAGTGTAATTAAAACTGACTGTGTTACCCAATGTTCATGTGTGCACTATGCACTGTGTACTGTGTATTTTTAGGCATAATAATAATATTTTATAGCCTAGAAACATAATAACACCAAACTATACCGAAATCAGTTGCTATTTGTGTGGCACACAGAGTTGGTGCCTATGTAGAGTGTTCCAAATGTCACTTATGAAGTTCTATGATGATTCAGGGGCCATTCACACAGAGTGTGATTCGCAGGGGAGTGGAATGGAAAAAATAGCAATTGCAGAAATGCCTTGTTTTTTAAAATTTGAAGTTCTTTGAGAGCTGTGTTTTTTTGGAACACCATGTCCTTTGTGAGACACTGCAATAGTTTGAGCACAACGGTCAAATATGCTAATCCAGCACATGTTTGCATACTGTGGAAAATCAATGGAAGCAGTGTATTGGAATGCAAAAACTTGTTCTGTTTGAACGTACCTGTAGAACTGAACTGCCTATGTAGGCAGCGAAGTAGCACACTAGGTTTCAGAACAGAGCCTCTTTCATCTCTAATTACCTTACAAGTGGATGGGGATCAGGGACAGTCACGGTGGTAAAAGTGGTCCTTTTATTGCAAGAAAAACAGCCGCTGGAACATTTTACTGCAGTAAATAATTCATTTTGTTTTCCGAAGAAACACAAAAGAAAGTGATATGGGTTTGGAATGACATTTAGCTGATAGAATTGTCATTTTTAAGTGAACTATCCCTTTAACGTCTCCATTGTCTCCTCATACCTGTACATCTCATACACAGTCTGTCTTTAACTTGTCCGTCATTCTCAAGTCACTCTCTATTCCTCTGCCTCCCTCACATACATGCAAACAGACTCTATGTGCCCCCTTGGTCGCTCTCTCGGCTCAGGAAGAGAAATCAATAGCAACAAATTAATCATTCTGCCTAAGGCAATCCAGTAGAAAGGGGGAGGGTTGGAGAGGTGTGCATGTGAGTGAGTGAGTGTGTGTGTGTGTGTGTGTGTGTGTGTGTCTTGCTGAGGAAGAATTGGCAATAGTACATGTTCTGACATTTGATTTAAGCTCTCCTTATGGCTAAACCAACATTATTTCATATTGGGGGTGGAACTGATACCGTTACCCTAACGGTTATTTTGCTTGTTGTGGTGTTTTGTTATTGAGCTCATTTCTCTTGCTTTGGTCAGATCATGTCAGTCAGCATTACAAATGTAGGAAAAGGAAACAGGATACTTTTGCATTTTGACTTGAAATTGTACACCTTCACGTTGCTGCTGGTTTAAAAATAAATCAAAAATACAATTTGACAGCTTGTCACTTGGTAGTACCCATAATAGGAGAACTTGCACCTTATCTACCCCTAAAAGGTGCAGATTTGTACCTTAATGTACACCAGTTAAAATAAAAAATTGCGAGATATAATCTATAAAATCTAAACTGTGAAATGTAAAATCGGAATTTTGAGAAAAAAAATCAGAATTGCAAGTAAAAAAAATTTTTTTTTAAATCTCATAATTCTGAGAAAAAAAATTGAATTGTGAGGTAAAAAGATGCAAATACCTTTTTTATTTTTTTTATTCCGTGGTGGAAACTGGCTTTCATAATTTTCATTTTAAAATTACTAGTAAATTTCATAAATAAATACAAAGAAGCTGCAAGTAAAACACGGAATTAAAAATGAAGTTTTGAAGTAGAATGACTGAAGTAATATTTTCTTGTAAAATGTACTCCAATAATCTGTTTTTACAGGTGCATCTCAATAAATTAGAATGTTGTGGAAAAGTTCATTTATTTCAGTAATTCAACTCAAATTGTGAAACTCGTGTATTAAATAGCCCCTACTAAGTATTGAGTACATGTACAGTAAATTAACATACTTTCCAGAAGGCCAACAATTCATTAAAAATGTTTTTTTTTATTGGTCTTATGGAGTATTCTAATTTGTTGAGATAGTGAGTTGGTGGGTTTTTGTTAAATGTGAGCCAAAATCATCACAATTAAAAGAACCAAATACTTAAACTACTTCAGTCTGTGTGCATTGAATTTATTTAATACACAAGTTTCACAATTTGAGTTGAATTACTGAAATAAATGAACTTTTCCACGACATTCTAATTTATTGAGATGCACCTGTATTTACAACTTCAATAAATATTTTTTTACCCTTAAGGTACATTTTAGTGTTAAGTAAGGAAGAAGGATTTCCCTTTAAGGAAACTGCCTCAGTGACAAGCTGTCAGTGAAGGATCAGTAGACAGATGCAATTGCAGGTATGATCTCTTTATTGAGAATAGAGCAAGCCAAATAGTCCAAAGGACATAATCCAAAATAGAGCAGGCAGTAGTCAGGCAATAGATGAACAGGAAACTGAGATCAATAATCCAAAGTACAGGTCTTAGTCCAAAAACACCAGGAGAACATATAAATTATCCAAAAGGGGTAGACAAGTTACAACACCAGGTAAAGAGTTGATACTTCACAAAGCATGGGGAATTGAGAGTCTCTTTATATAGGGTGTCTAATCAGCAGAGGCGGACAGTAACTAAGTATATTTACTTGAGTATTGTACTTAAGTACACTTTTTGAGTATCTGTACTTTACTTAGTTAATAAAAATGTAGATGGTTGTTTAAAATAGATATATAATATCATTATATCGATCGATATACTCCTGAATCGAATCGTAATCGTATCGTATAATTTTTTGAGGTATCAGCAAATATCGTATCGCTGGGTATGAGAATCGATATCGTATCGTATCATTACGAACCATCCGATTTACACCCCTAGTAATCAGTGTGAATTGCTTGCATGTGCATCTAATCAGAAGTCAGGTGATTTTGAGCACTGCCAAGTATTCTGGGATATGGAGTCCAGGGCGGCCATATTTGAAATCTGATGTGCTTGCTGTGAATTGTAATTCACTGACCTGACACGAGCTATTGTACCCCTAACAATATAATATTTATAATATACAGTATAATATAATAAAACTGTATAATATACTTTTGTTCCTGAGAGTGCAGTGTGGGACCAGCCTAAAGCAACTAAGACCAACAAACCATCTTGTCATCATGGCATGGGATGTCATACAGGGGAAAATAAGAGCATTATATAAGTATATAGCAGGTAAGGTTTGCACAACTAATCATTTTTACTAGTCATCCAGAAAAGAGGCTGACTAAGAGGTGGCTCAATATTTACCTTATGTAAATGACTCATCATACGCCATGCAACATCAGTGGCCTTTGCTGTTTCTGGCAAGTCTGTTAATGGAGAGCGTGTGAGCGGAGAGAATGAGATGAGAAACGGAAACACTCATATCTTCACTGCCAGATTCATTCTGCTTCCACTGTCATAAACAAAGTAAAAAGTCATATCCCACTTATAGTTTCTGTCAGCCTGTGGGCGACGCTTGATTAGTTTCAGAGCAGTTTGCTAGAATTTTGGCTTGTATGTGAATGTGAACACTTTAACTTCTGTCCGCAACCCACATAGTGCGGGCGCTCATAACGTGCTTTGTGAACTCAGAGCATCGCGGGTTCACTTTATTTTCACTTCTGCATAACTCCAAACATAATAACAACAACAACAAGTGCATTACTGTCATCATTATTATTATTAGCATCATCATCATCAATGGTTTCACACAGGGATCAAAAAAAATATGACGAGTTATGCAAACTACTACTACTATTATTATTACTATAATCATTTATTATTGTTATTATTATTATTATTATTATAGAGCTAATTGTCCTGTCATTACAACACTAGTAGCGTGTATAACTCATCATTATCTATTTTTTTGATCCCTGTGTGTGAACCCATCAACTATATATTTTCACTGGAATACTAGATACAGAAAAAATATATTATTTCTATATTAATTTTTATTTCTATATTATTTATGGGTATTACTAATTGAGTGACATCCTACTACACTCATATATGTGCGTAAACACTGTAAAATGTTTGTAGACGATAAAAGACTGTAAAAATACTATGGTGAAAAACTGTTAATTGGTTAAAAGTAAGTTCCTTTACTATATATAGTGAAATACTGTAATAGATGTAAAGGGACATTTCATTTTATGACACTTTACAGTAAAATGTGGTTAAATGTACAGTTTTTTTGCCAGCGATAAAGAACAAGTAATCTCATAATTAACAGTGAAAATCATAAACTGACAATTTGATGAGTTTGCATTTAAATAAATAAATTAATTAATTAATTAGTGCTGGGCAAAGATTAATCGTGATTATTCACATCCAAAATAAAAGTTTTTGTTCATATAATATATGTGTGTGTACTGTGTATATTTATGTATATATAAAGACACACATACAGTATATATTTTGAAAATATTTACATGTATTTACATGTATATATTTATATTCATATAATTTATATTTTATAGAAATATATTTAATGTATAAACATCACATTTTTCTTAAATGTATACATGCATGTGTGTGTATATCCTATATATACATAATAAATATACACAGTACATACACATATATTATATAAACAAAAACTTTTATTTTGGATGCAATTAATCGTTGCCCAGCACTAACTTAAATAAATAAATGATTGTTTTTGTTATTATTGTGCATATACATTAGGCTTTTGGTTTTGTGTTATATGTTATCTAGGCTGTTACATTGATGTTTATTGCATTATTTTAAGGCCGAGTGTTATGACAGCTTGTGGAAAAGCTTGTGATGCACTTTGATTCATCATGTGGCTTTACCTGTGTTTTTAAGAAGGTTGTCAGCTAATGAAATATACTTTTGTACTGCAAATTTAAGGTCAACCTGTAAAGCTTAAAATACTGCTGCTGTATTTTTTAGAGTGAAGTTCTGGCAACCACAGATGTTTTTTTTTTCACCATAAATCTCACGGATTATTATTATTTATTTTTTTACAGTGAATATGTATATATACTGAGATGTACTGTACTATAATCAATGTCTGCTCTACAAGAGGAGGACTCTTCATTTGCGTCGCCGCTTCACTGGTAGTGGTCCTGTCCTTGCACAGGTTCATTTATAGGATATGATGTAATTGAGCTTTTGAATTGATTGGAACTTACTGGCACATTTGTATCAGTAACAGCCTGAAGAGTGAATTACTGTTTTTTGTTTGTTTGTTTGTTTGCTTTAAGAAAAATGTACAGTGACTTTTGTGAAATGTGTGTTTGAAGTGAATGTACACACACGTAATTAATACACAAGCTCACACTAATGCATACCTTTTAAAGGAGGCACTATAATAACATACACAGTCATGCCATTCAGAAGGTTTCAGCAACTGCGTGTGACACAAAGTTAAACACACTCCACTTTAAAAGTGCTGCGGTGTAAAAGTGAAAGACTGCACATGAGCTATTCTACCTAAGAGAAAGAGAAAATTATTGATCCACCCCCTCAACCCAGCACCTGGTTAGCAGCGAAGCCGCCCTGCAGCCCACACACACCACAGGGCACGGAAAGCAGTACCTGGAGCCAGCGCACAGAATCAGGGATGTTTACACACACATGCACACAGGAGGTGAAGCAATGCACTCGCACATGTAACATCACATGGCTCTGACAAATCGAGGGACGGAGAAAGAAAATGCCCTTGGATGCTGAGAGAGTAATCTGGTTCATAATGTGGTCTTTGATAGTGTTTTTTTCATCTGTGGTTTGCATATGTGCACAGATGTATCACAATACACTCTAATGAAGTCATTTTATTGGTGTGCCAGTCTTTTGAATTCACCAGCATTTGTCTTGGTGATGAGTTTTTCTTGGTGAGCTTCTTGTGTGAGTATTAACATGTCAACGTCAAAATAGGGATGCACTGATATAAAAATTCTGCCAATCATTTTAGTCATAATTATTAAAAAATAATGTTATTTCCAATAATAGCTGATATTACAATTAGATTTTTCTTTGTTTTTCTTAGATTTGTTTTTGGAAGAAGACTTTTCTGATTGCCAAGGCTGCATTTATTTAAACAAAAATACAGTAAAAACAGTAATACTGTGAAATATTATTACAATTGAAAATAATTTTTCTATTTGAAGAGATTTTAATTGTAATTTATCTCTGAGATGGCAAAGCTGAATTTTCAGCATCATTACTCCAGTCTTAAGTATCCCATGATACATTTTTTCAGCATTCTTTGACAAATAGAACATACAAAAGAACAGTATTTATTTGAAATAACATTATAATTTTTAATAATTTAAAAAAAAAAAATTTTCGGACCCCAAACGTTTGCATGGTAGTATATTTTGTCTATATAAATTAAAAACAAAGCAATAAAAAATAAAAATCTGTTGTTTTAAATTATACAAGTGAGTCTTGACATCACAACATTGAAAATAGATATTCATATTGAGGTTTGATAAATTTGCATTTAACAGTTTTATTAAATTAGCAGCATTTTTAAATTAAAATGAGCATTAGATGACAGCAGAACTTTTTTATCTAAATGTAAAAATGTGGGAAAACCGCATGCACGGTTAAATATATTTACATGTAGACATTTAGCAGACGCTTTTATCCAAAGCGACTTACAAATTAGGCCAATGGAAGCAATCAAAATCAACAAAAAAGCAAAGATATGCAAGTGCTATAACAAGTCTCAGTTAGCTTAATGCAGTACACGTAGCAAGGTCTTTTTAAAATCATATAATAAATAAAAAGAAAACAGATAGAACAGAAAAAGAATAGAGCTAGCTAGTGTTAGTTTTTTTAAGAAAACAAGCAGTTAGTAAATAAATAGAGTGCAAGTCTAAAAGGGGCAAGTTTTTTTTTTTAATAAAGAATAGAATTAGAATAGAGAGTGTTATAGTTAGAGGGTCAAATAAGATGGAAGAGATGTGTTTTTAGCCGATTCTTGAAGATGGCTAAGGACTCAGCTGCTCGGACTGAGTTGGGCAGGTCATTCCACCAGGAGGGAACATTTAATTTAAAAGTCTGTGAAAGTGATATTGTGCCTCTTTAGAATGGCACAATAAAGCGACGTTCACCTGCAGAACGCAAGCTTCTAGAGGGCACATAC
>NW_015664033.1:2130694-2158152 GCF_001515625.1 Sinocyclocheilus rhinocerous | reverse complement strand
TGTCGAGGAGGTTGTTCTGTGTGAGAAAGGCTGAGACTTGGTTGAACACAACTCGTTCAAGTGTTTTTGCAATGAAAGGTAGAAGGGAAACTGGTCTGTAGTTCTCTAAAAGAGATGGGCTAAGGGTAGGTTTCTTAAGTAGCGGGGTTATACGAGCCTGCCTAAATACTGGCGGAAAAACACCAGTGTGAAGGGATGTGTTAATGATGTGAGTGAGTGCAGTTACATCTGCAGGAGAAATGGCTTGAAGGAGATGAGATGGAATAGGATCAAGCGGACAAGTAGTAGGATGATTAGAAAGGATGAGTTTGGAGACTTCTGCCTCAGAGAGTGAAGAGAAGGATGTGAATGAGTGTATGTTTGCTGGTAAGATGTGCTTGACAGATTGTGGGGTAAATATATAAATAAATATAAAGTATATAAAATATACTTCTCTCTCACCCTCCCTCCCTTCTTTTTCATTCACACTCGCATGACGTCTCCCTTCTTTCCCTCTACTCCTCTTTTTCTTTGGGTGGCTGCTTTTACAGTAATCTTTATCATCTAGGGACACAGCAACATCAATTGCCTTTGATTTGTGATCTTTTATGGTCACTAATAAAAGCAGTTCAGCAGATCCATGCTTTAGCCTATACCTGCTGCTATTCAAGGAGGCTGGAGATCCAGCTGATTTACATATGAGTAGAGCCCTCAGTGTGATCCAAGGCTGGCTGTTTTAAATGGCGATTTATGGGACTCGGTAGGTGCCTGCGCTAACTGTGCACATTTTAACGATGATAGCTCAAGCTATTCCTCACCAAGATGATGTATATCAATATTGGTAAGGGCCGCAGCGGGTCCGAATGCTTCCAGCACTCTATGGGAACGCTTTCAGAAGCTGATGTTACTGAATGGTGCAATTTGGTACTCAGTCGCTCCTCCACTGCATATTAAGATAAAAATACAAACTGGGAGAAACTAAACCAAACTAAAATGCACTCGCAATACTGTTCAAAAGTTTGGGATCGGTAAGTATTTTTAATATTTTTGATGTTTATGTTCATGGAGGCTTCATTTATGTGACCAAAATTACAGTAAAACAGTAATATTGTAAAATATTATAGTTTTCTATTTGAATATATTTTAAAATGTTATTTATTCATGTGATGGCAAAGCGAAATCTTCAGTGTCACATGATCCATGTAGAAAACAGCTGTTCTGCTTTATATTTTTGTGGAAATAAAAAATGATAACATATTTTCAGGATTCTTTGATGAATATCAAGTTGAAAAGAACAGCATTTATTTGAAATAGGAGTCTTTTGTAACATTTTTAATATTTTTACTGTAACGTTTTATCAATTTATTTCATTCTCGCTGAATATAAGTCTTACTGACCACAAAGTTCTGAATGGTAGTGAATTTAATTAAATTAAAAATAAAATGCTAAAAGCTAAAATCTGTCATTTTAAATGCTACAAGTAAATCTAGACATCACAGCATTATAATGAAAAATGGATGTTAATTTTGAGATTTTTCAGAATAGAAAGTTTAAAGGAACAGCATTTGTTTGAAATAGAAATATTTCAAATAAATATATAACAATATAACAATGAAAAAGTATTTTGAATGGTAGTGTACATAACACCCGAATGAACTACAATTAAATGTAAACGTCTACAAATTAATTGTAGTTTGTTTGTTTTTTTTATGCTTGGAATATTATAAAACATGAGTAAATGATTTTACACCAGTAAATGCTTTTAAATGATACAGATGCATTAACTAGGTAACTAATATAATGAGTGAATGAATGAATGAATGAGTGAATGAATGAATGAATGAATGAATGAATGAATGAATGAATGAACGAAAGGGTGAAATCTACATCTACTAACAATGAATAGAAGATTAAAAATATGAGATGGTACTTCTATAGAACATATCCAAAAAAATAATAAAATAAAATAAATTTGATTACCATTGTACATGTTAAAAAAAATAGTATTGCCATGGTACTTTCTTGTTAGGGAAAGTACAATTGGGAGTCCATAATAATAGGTGTTATTTATTCACGTCTGTAAATGTGTAAGCATGTCTTATATGGCCTGTAGATTTGTGATATTAGAATAGAGGAGCAGGTTTGACGGGCTGTGTCTCAGTGGTAGAGGAATGGCCGCTGTGAGCTAAATCAAATTAGCACCTGGTCGGTGAGAGTTCTTGGCTGGCCAGTGGCTGTGTTAATGAGAGCAGCCCAGCCTCAGTCACTCGGTGTGTTTTACAAAGCATGCACTGCAGTGAGCCTGCACACACGTGTACACACGCTGTGCAACGGAAGTGTGAACACACCCCCTATGAACCATGTGTTTTCAGAGCTAAGCATGTGTGTGTTTTCCCTTTGACCACCTCATCTGCATGACAAAAAGGTAATATTACACACATTTCTGTAGAATTAGAATAGATATGTGTAAATATAATTTACAATAAGTGCAAGATAGCAATGTATTGATATTCCTCAAACATTCTGGTAAGAGTTTGTTAAAGTGCAAAGTGTTTGACTTCAATTAATTCAGGCCATACTGCTTAACATAGAACCTTTTGATTTGCAGATAATTGTATTTTTTCCCCTTAAATTTTATACTATTTAAAGAAGATGTGTTTACATTGATAGAATATTTATAATAGACATTCAAAATGTAGACAATAGAGTTGATGTCATCATAAAATTGAATTCCAGTTGTTGTTGTTTTCTACAGCTGTTTGCATGCTTAAAGTATAGAAGCTTGTTTCTGCATAAAATAAATAAATAAATAAATATACAAATAAAAGGTAACTGCAACTTCTCACAATTCTGAATTTTAGCAATTCTAAGTTAATATCTCACAGTTACAACTTTTGTACCTTGCATAAATGTTAGATATAGTCAAACAAGTTTATATCTCACAATTCTGATATAAATCAGAATTGTGAAATTAAAAAGTCACAGTTACATTTTTTTTTATCTTTATTCCCTGGTGAGGTAAACTCAGAATTCCAAACAAATAAGCAAGTAAGTAAAAACTAAATAGGTAATTGCAACTTTATATCTCACAATTCTGACTTCATATCTGGCAATATATCTTTTTTATTTGTTTATTTATTTTTATCCCTTGGCAGAAACAGCCTTCCATATTAAAGGGACAGTGCAGACAAAAATGTCATGAAAAATTAATCATTTAGCCTTGTTCAGACTGTCAGTCCAAATCCAATTTTTGTGCCTATCCAATAGGAATCCGATCATATTTAGCAAGTCCGAATGGCAAAAAAATCATGTGAAATCTGATTTTTACATATCAATTTCAAATCTCATTTCTGGAAATCCGTTTCAGTCTAACAGCTCAGATCGGATTTTGTGTAGCTTTTTTGCCTATGTCACTTTCTCACGCCACGTAAAACATAAACACATCAAACGTTGTTTGTAGAAAACAAGGTTGGGTTGTGAAGTGAAAGTCAAGCGTAAAATGACAATTATACTGCTGCTCTACACACCTCTTTGAGTTTTGAGACCAGTGGAGACGGCAGCATGGAATAAAGCCTCGCATTCCAGCTGCCTATGTTTCTGCCACTGCATCATAAGACAAAATATAATCTAGCACAACAGCAACATGTTGTCACAATGTAAGACAACATCTGTTTTGCAAACTGTATTGCTGTTATTGCTTTTAGCATAGGCATAGGCATACCAATTGCCATAGAAAACCTGCCATGGACACACAAATCAGATCTGAACAGATGTGGTACACAGTGTGGACAGTGAAAACTTTAAACCAGAGTATATGATATGAACAAAAATCAGATTTGGACCGACAGTCTGAACAAGGCTTATGTAATTATCCTTTTTCTGTGAAGACAGACAAAAGAAGATATTTTGGGGAAAAAAATCACTTTTGTTTGGTCTGGTCCAACAAATATTCTTTTGTATTTTTAGAAGAAAGTAAGTCCTACAGGTTTGGAATATGAGGGTGAGTAAATGATGCAGAACCAGAGTATGGTATGGTATTCTCTTAAGGAAATGTAAAATTAGTTTAGTTTTTTTTTTGTATCTGATTTTCATAGATCTGTGTCATTGATCAAGTGCAGATTTAAAGTTTGGTAAATAATCTCCTATAGGACTCGTCACATCATTCTTTAACTCAGTCAAAATTCAGATATGTGGTAAATCAGGACTTGCGTAGTGTGCTGCAAAAAATCATCACCAAAAGCAAAGCTCAAAGCTGCATGAGATATTTGCATAAATCTAACAAAATTAATGTGGTTTAATCTTAAAACAAGAAAAAAACTGCCTTTGGAGCAGGAAAAATAAACTTAGCTCAAGATTTTGTTTCAAGTGTGTATTTTGTTTTAAGGAGGCTTGGATGTGTTTACTGGAAAACAAGGCAAAAATACAGATTAAGAAATGATTGTTTTCCTAGTGTGTATGTGGGATTAAACACCTTTCAGGCGGCATGAACACGGTGTGCCGCAGCCTGATATAGACACCGAGAGAAGGAGAAAGAGAAGAGAGAGGCGAGAAAAGAACAGCACATGCAGATCTTTGACCAGCTGTTTTTAGAATGCCCTCCAGGCCCCATTGGCTGTACGCCCCATTCCTCTCCTCTCCTTTCCTCTCTATTCTCCTTTTCCTCTCTCTCTCCATGAGCTCATTCACATGTTTTAACCCCATCACCCCTCACCCGGTTTTATTGTGTATTGTCTTTCCTATAGTTTGGTGAAGAAACATGCAAATACTCCACATCTATACTGGCCTCTCAAAAGTTTCTCATTCACATGTGGGTCCTGCGGTCCTTTGTTTAATGAATCTGTCCATATCATTCATTCGGAGTTCTGTTCTGTTCTCTGCGCTTTTCTTGAAGGTGAAAAATGAATTGAGGATGACCCAAAAAAAAGTTTGCCTGGAAACTAGGATAAGAACAACTGTTGTCCTACTAGCGGCACCATGTGCGGTAAATAGACAGGGTGACATCTGAAGTCTAAGCTCTTCACAGTTCCCTCTTCTCTCGTTTATATGCATGTTCAGGAGAAACAGAAAGGAATAAGCTGGCTTAGGAGTCACTAACCAGAGACACGGTTCACACACCTATTTTTGAGGGCCACCAGTGACCGTCCTGGCTCACTTGGTACTTTACATGAGATGAGACATGGAAAAAATACTTTTTAAATACTCTGCACTAGAGTTTTACTCTGAAAGAACTACTGTTTATATTTTGCATGCAAGCAGACCCAGATTCAATTTTCAGCTTAAATCTTATTTTTATAATTAAATCAATATGTGACCCTGGACCACAAAACCAGTCTTAAGTCGCTGGGGTATATTTGTAGCAATAGCCAACAATACACATTGTATGGGTCAAATTTATTGATTTTTCTTTTATGCCAAAAATCATTAGGATATTAAAATCATGTTCCATGAAGATATTTTGTAAATTTCCTACCTAAAAATATTCAAAACTTAATTTTTTATTAGTAATATGCATTGCTAAGAACTTCATTTGGACAATTTTAAGGCGATTTTCTTAAAGGGGTCATATGATGCTGCTAAAAAGAACATTATTTTGTGTATTTGGTGTAATGAAATGTGTTTATGAAAGGAAAAATTTAAATCGCATCATATGACCCCTTTAATATTTAGATTTTTTGGCATATTCAGAATCCAGATTTTCAAATAGTTGTATCTCAAGTTATATATAGTTATATCCAAATATTGTCCTATCCTAACAAACCATATATAAATGGAAAGCTTATTTATTCTTTATATATAAATTTTTTTATATGATATATTTTGGCACATTCCAGTTTACATGGGAATGCCTAGAGTTCGACTACTCCCTTGACACTGATTGTCAATTTTCATTTGTGAGATCTTTTTTTGCTTTAACCTTTCTCTGAAATCTCTACTTTTCCCACTTTGTCGTTTGCTCTCTGCCATCCAATCTAGCATACTCTTCTCCTAAACATTCTTTCCATCTCTCCTTCTCTTGCCACCATTGCTTTTCCTCTTCCTCTCGTTCTTTACTTGAGCATCCTGTCAGTTCTGACGACCTGGTTCTTGGTAACCGGTCTGGAGTCTTAGATTAGCTCTACAGTGGAGGGAAAGAGTGAAGGATCATCTCTATAGCTTTGATGTGAATTTCAGCTGGGTCAGATACTCTTGACTGCAGTCCCAGAGTAGCCCGTTTTGTATTTGCTGCATTTTAGGAATTTATAAGCTTTGGTTGAGAAAGAACATCAGCAATTCACACACTTCACACGCTGTCACCAACATGAGGGGCAGGTGGAGACGCGAGGGGGAGGGTGGGGTTAGAAATGTACACGAGAGGAAGCTGATATGTGACATAACTGAAAAAGAAAAAAGAGGTCATATGAGAAAGGGAAGGAAAAAGAGCTTAAAATCAAGTTTGGCAGAGAAAGGAGGTCCGCCAGGGGAAGGGGGATGGGCAGAGAAAGAGGTGATATATGTGTGTGTGCAGATAGAGAGAACACTGTGGTGATGGAGCGATAGAAAAATGACTGTGAGGTGCAGGCCTCTTTTAGCTAAGCATCAAAGCTAATGCCCAGGGATCTCTGATCCTCAAAAAGTCAACACAAATACTGACAGGTTGTGTGTGTGTGGTGTGTGTTTGTATGCTTGTGTTAGCACTGCAAATCAGTCTAAACATTCCAAAGACACATTTGTTTCGGAACTTAAAGGCTGACAGTTCAGGAGGAGCACACAAGGAGCATTTCATCCAAAAGGGTTGGAAATTGCAGCCCATTTCTTCTGATCTTCACCTACTTTGCACACTAACTCTTCCCTTTCTCTCTATAGTTAAATCTAGGAAGGAATTTAGAGGTCAGTTATATACTTTGGTGGACGAGGAGATCCCCCTGACAATGTAAAGCGCTTTGAGTGCCCAGAAAAGCGCTATATAAATGTAATGAATTATTATTATTATTATTATATTTTTATAAAAACAAGCCAAAACAAACCAAACCAAGCATTTACAGTTAATATATGATTAGCCAATCTTAATTAACAGAAGTCAATGAAAAAAATATATATAAAAATAAAAATGCAAAAAATTAATCATGTGTCCTGATCTATGTGTAAAATAACTATTGTACAATTGTCCTACCTCTGAGAAATTCAACAGAGAATGACTAAAAGACTCCGTCTCGTAAAACTTTCTTGCATTCAAATATAGTGCATAACGAAATGAAGTGGACGAGGAGATCCCCCTGACAATGTAAAGCGCTTTGAGTGCCCAGAAAAGCGCTATATAAATGTAATGAATTATTATTATTATTATTATATTTTTATAAAAACAAGCCAAAACAAACCAAACCAAGCATTTACAGTTAATATATGATTAGCCAATCTTAATTAACAGAAGTCAATGAAAAAAAAATATATAAAAATAAAAATGCAAAAAATTAATCATGTGTCCTGATCTATGTGTAAAATAACTATTGTACAATTGTCCTACCTCTGAGACATTCAACAGAGAATGACTAAAAGACTCCGTCTGGTAAAACTTTCTTGCATTCAAATATAGTGCATAACGAAATGAAGAGAGGAAAATACTTTTTCTTAACTCTTTTTAAAAAGAACAGTGAAACTAAAAAGCATGAAACATGATGCAGTGGCCAAAGATGTCCATTTGCATGTATGCATAGATGAGCAATTTATTTTAAAAAAAAATACAGGAATACAACATGGTGTCCTGTGTGAACAGTCTAACAATGTCCAATTATATTACAAAATGAATAGCTGTGATAGACATGTTGACTGCAAATAAAACAAATGCTATGACTTCTAAAGACACTTTTTTGTGATGTATGTTCAATGCTTTCACAATTTAGGGGCTTTCTCAGCAAATATTGATATATACTTAATTATTTAATCAAATCGACAGCACTAAGAATTATATACATTTGCCTGAATCCTTAAAAAACTAACCTGTATATACCACTAAACTGATGTTTCACACATATGATTCATATGGAAAAACTTCATGCAAGATAATATAAGTAATAAACCTGCTGGGAAAAAAAACCAAGCCATACCTGTTTAAGGTAGTTAACTGGTCAAACAATTTAAGCTGTGTATAACCAGGTTGATCCCAGCCCTACTGGTTGGTAATCCATCTAATCAACCACCTAAATCAAGTTGGACAGGCTAATAAATGACCAAAGCTTTAACCAGCGAGTTCATCCGAAGCTGGTTTCAGCTGTTTTACCACCAGGAAAATGGCTATACCATTTACTGAGCATCCATTTTTTGAAGCAGGTTAGTACCTAACCTGGTACGGTCCAAAACACACACCACCTTTACACCAATCCAGCATCATTATTTATGCCAGAGCACATGCACACACAGACAGAGCACCTGCTGGGACTGGTGCAAGCAGAGCTCTCCTGGCGATGTACTCCAGCGCGCACCTCACTAGCAGGATTATTGAGATTAATAACCGGTGATTATTAAGATGAATACACCGATTATGTCTGTTGTGCCTTATGCTGCCACTGTCGTTAATTAAAGCCATATCGTTAGCACACTACCAGCAGATATTAACCCCATACCCATCCATCCCCATCACCGAGGGCAAGAGTAACCATGGCGTGCTCGCTACACCTCGCTGTGGTTTTGGTATAAAGTCTGTGGTTATTAAGATATAGTACGAACATTAGAGGCTCTTTAGCCAAAGTAAGGCAACATTCATATTGTTCAGTGGATTTCCTGCCGAAAAAAAAACAAGTCTAAGAAGGTTAGATGTCTCCCTGCCTGAGCATGCTGGTTAGTCTGGTCTGTTTTGATGGTTTTAAACAGGTTGAGGGCCGGCTAAACCTACTAAACTATGTCAGAATAACCCCAGCTTGGCCTGTTTTGGAGACAGTGCCGGGTAGTAACTGATTACATGTAATCTGGATTATAATCAGATTCCAAACATTTTAATACTTGTAATTAGATAATATTACATTTTAAAATACTCATATTTTTTAATGATTACATGATTACATATTATTCACGCAATAGCAATAAATGATTCATAAATTATTGAATCTCCCTAATTCTAATTCCTCTTTTTCATCTTTTAGGTTTTGTAGCGGTTGTAAGCCAACCGCGTACAGTTCAGAAAGCCTTCCAGTTTTGTGGACATTCACACTGGAAATTTCAGACTGGAAATATTTATATTGCCAATATAATTTAATATTTTTTTTACCTTCACACAGAGATCAGTCGATTAGTCAGGTGGCTACAAAGCAGGTTTAAGAAGTGTTTCAACATTGCATCAACTACTGATAAACATATTCATTTTTATTTAAAATTATCACTCAGGCGTATTTTACTTTATTTTACCATGTATTACTTTGGAAGGCGTTTGTTTTTCAAACACATTAAAATGCACAAATTCACAATTTTTTTGTCATCTGATCCTTTTTCACCTATTATATTTTTATTTGAAGTACCCCTGAGATTTTAACATAAATATTTGAATAATAAAGTATCACATTTGCATGTTCACGGTTCTCTGACATTGGTTGTGGACACATGACATGCAGGTAAATAAATTAAATATTTCATTTTTTCAGTAAGTGTTTTATTTTAGGGGGCTACAAAGCAGGTTTAAGAAGTGTTTCAACATTGCATCAACTACTGATAAACATATTCATTTTTATTTAAAATTATCACTCAGGCGTATTTTACTTTATTTTACCATGTATTACTTTGGAAGGCGTTTGTTTTTCAAACACATTAAAATGCACAAATTCACAAAAACTCTAATCCTCTTTCACCTAATATATTTTTATTTGATGTAATGTAATGGATTACGTTACTAACTACAACTTTGTCATGTAATTTTGAATCAGTAACGGATTACAATTTGTAAGTAAAAAAGTACATAAATTTTTTTCCAAATATATGGGACATCTGTTTTTTTTTTCTCATGTTAGGCTTAGATATCCATTTGATATAACCATCTAAAAGGCCTAAACTGTAACCATGGAAACTCAGACTAATAATGCATGGCTCACGAGGCTGCTGGTAAACTTTCTGAAACTATTACTCCCACCTGCAGCAGGCCAGTAAAAAAGATGAGATGGGGTGGAGTCTGCTGGCTTTTCCTCTCACAGAGAAAAAAAAAATCTGGCCTGCTCCTCCACCGAGCTGAACTGAGCTGAGCTGATTGACACCCCCTACACACACTCACACACACAAACACATCAAATACATACACACACGAACCCTCTTCAGCTCTGTCTTTAACTGTGTGGGCAATGGCATTGATTTTCTCTTCAGCTGAAGGGATGACATCACTGTTCGAGGGGAGCAGCATGTGGGCGGCTCTTCTGCATGCCTGTCTTTAGTCGAGCGGACGATGATAGGACAGCGGCCGCAGAGGGGTCGGTGACAGGCGAGGGACTGTGCGAACATCCTTCTCCAGCAAGAGAAAAAGAGCTGTGAAAGGGGTCAGTTATTGTTTTCTGACCATTAACGCATACACGCTCACATACCGTGAGTGAGAAGGGCTGCGTAGTGACACTGACTTAATAGGGAGGGCGACTTCAGATATCTAATGAGCTGCATGAAGGGTGGAGATGAGAAGGGAGGAGGACTGCAGGAGAATGCTCCCAATTACCTTTAATAATCCCTCTGTAATCTTTCACACTGAATGGAAATTGTGCGGAAGGGAAAAGCATGGGAAGATAAAGATTACAATTAAAGTAAAAATCACATTTTTTTCCATGCAGTAAGCTGCCATCGTTGGCCAATGAGCTTTATGATTTCTCAGCGGTCATTTGTCTCTAAGAAGCTGAAAGGAATAAAAAGGGAGAATGAAACAATGAGGACAAAAGAGGGAGGACAGCATAGTTACTGAGTTTATATTTTTTCAGTAGACATCCTGCTGAAAACACCAGCTTAAATCTAGTTTATACTGGTTAGTGCTGGTCCAACATGTGGCAATACTTAGCTGGTGAAGCTGGTTAATAAGCATGGCATTTCTAATGATACTGGTTGACCAAAGATGTCTTGCCTGGATAAGCTAGTTAAGAAGCATACCAGATTGGGGACCAAGACCATATATTTCAAAATATACAATATTTTGTATCTTTCTATCTATCTATCTATCTATATAAGAGAGAGAGAGAGCGATAAAGAGAGAGATATGTATGTCTTGCTTGGTTAGGGTTAGTTAAGAAGTCATACTAGGTCATACCAGACTATATGCTGGTCTTTTTCAAGCAAAACTGCCTATCAATGGCCATGTTGGCAATTGCCATTTCGCCAAAATAAATATTTTTAAGCAATCTATAAACCTTCATTTTGAACTGAAATGAACTCAGGGCTTGTTTTGAATTAAATGAGCATAATTGAGAGAAAGGGGAAGGAAAAAGTAAAGGGATGAATAGCGAGGAGTTTCAGCAGGGAGAAATTGTCCCACTTTAACCAGCAGTAAATCCCACGCAGCACAGCCTTACAATCCAGCACTTACTCAGAGAGACGGATGAGAGAAGACCGGGGGGAAGGTGCGTAAATGCTCCAGTGGCTTGAGCACAGAATGAAAACATTGCTGTAGGGAGAGTGCGCTGGAATTGACTTCACATCTCGACATCAACTGCATTCATTAATAAAATGCATAATCTCTCAAAAAAACAGGGTTCATCTTTTTTTTGACATTTAAAACTAATTTCATTTATTTGTATGTTTTTTTTCCAGCTATGAGCACTTGATCTGTGAACCCTTAAAACACGTTTTGTGCACTCTAACTAGTTTAATTTGTTCACTGTCAATATCCAACAATGGACATGTGTGTGCATCAAAGAAGAATTTCACCATTTTCGTCATTTTCGTTTGATGTGATTTTTTTTAGATTTTGGACTTCACTGTGTCGCGGGGTGAATGAGAACACAGACTCGGTACTGATCGAAAGAGCCCCGGAGGGTGATTTATTGCCCACACACTGATCACACGTGCTCTGATGAATGGTGCTCGGTGCCCGTCTCAGCGTGGTGCTCGTGGGGTGAAGTGCCGTGGTGCAGATCCCTCTCCCGGGGTGCCTTCGGAGTCTGTGAACAAGGAGAAACAAGCATTAATGTCGCCTGGAGCTCCGGGGTGCCTTCCCGCTGGTGTCTCTTCTCCTGGCTTTTAAGGCCAGCGGGAACGAGCTCCAGGTGCGCCACTCATCACGCACAGGTGTTGTGCTTCGGTGATCAGTGTGGCAGCGGCGTTTCCAGGGCGACGCTAATCTGGACTCGGGATACTCGCCACAACTGGCTAAGTCTTTTTTCTTGCTTAGGTTCATTTCATGGCTAGCATTTCATTCTACACTATAAAATATTTTCACAGTATTGGAAAATTTTATCTTTGTTGTGGCCTTTTGTTTAGATCATCATAGCATTAAAAATATAATGATGTAGTACTTTTCATATTTAATTCATAGTTAAAGCTGAAATTATAAAAAAAAATTATATATATAAAATACATTTGAAAAATAATCAAAAATAAATGCATGCTAAAGTTTTCAAGATGGTTACTGCCATAAGAAATCTGATATTTTGATGAAAATCCACCTCTGGGACATAAAAATGCATGTAGTTGAAGAAACACCCACATACATGTGATTGTACCCAAGCAGCCTCAGTTCTCAGGTAGTGTCTATGGAAACCGAATATCCACTGACATGAGCAGAGAGAAATAGCTAGGAAATGGAGAACACAAGAGATGGAGGTTCATCGACTGATGGCGACTGGGAAAGCCTGGTGCGTGGGCTGACCGGGGGTTTCTGCCGCACAAGCACTCATAAATTTGCTGTCTTCCCTCCATACCAATCCCTCTCTCTCTCTCTCTCTCTTCATTCCTGACCCCCTCCCCTTAAGCATAATGATAATTGCATGCTTTATGAGGAGCTGAAGCAGGAGGGCAATGCATAGCTCATTTACACGTCACGAGATGGGATGGGTACGACGACCCCTCTCAGCCATTACAGTGATTAAATAAGATGGACTCTGTCCCTATATCTGTGATGCAGATCATGGGCTTCTTCAGCCCTTAGTACAGGAAGGTGAACAGATTCAACTTTGCTAGTGATAGACATTTAATTCATGACTGTAATGTCTGTATCATTTTATGAAGTCTTCATGAAGTCTTTGATATACATGCTAAAGCATGGCTTTCCTCCATTTAAACTATTTTTTGCTAAAGTAATTATGGGCGGAACATAAGGATTCCACAGTTAAGGCATCTAAATCAGGTCTTGAAAACTGACTGCATTGCACGTCTACATATATGGCCATTTGATTATTATTTGATCAATAACTGCTACAATAATCAGTAAACATGCACAAAACAATTTTCCGCATGCAATATTAATTGCACCAGGCAAATACCAAATATAGTTTTATAAAAGTTGTGTTTTGTGAAGGCACAGTCTTTAATGTGCTTAATTTCCATAGAAAGGGGGTGTGTTTGCCTTGAACACAATGACTTAATTTAAATAGAGCATAGTGCATTTTCAGCAAATATAGTAATGGCATTGTGGGTGGCATGTGAATAAGATGCAGCATTTTTTAGTTGACACACCAAATTCAAAATGGTGAAACCATTTCATGAATTAGCCCATTTGTCATTGTACTCCAACACTGCAAAAAATGATTTTTATATTTAGTATTTTTGTCTTGTTTTCCAATATATATGTCTAAACATTCATAAATCAAGATACAAGCAACATGACATAAAATATTAAGTATTGTTTTCTGAAAAATTTACCAAAATTAAATGTTTAAACTTAAAGAAAAAAAAATCTGCCAAAAGGGTAAGAAAAATAAACTTAATTCAAAAAGAAGGTAAGTTTATTATTGTGACCCCACTGGCATTCTTACTTTAAGCTTAACATTTTACAGAATACAAGACTTAATATCTTCTGTCATTTTGGTTCTCAGAAATATTTTGATTTATAGAAAACATGATTTAAGTACTAGAAAACAAGTCAAAAACAATTTTTGGAAGTGAACATTTGTCTATATGTGAAATACATCAGCATAGCTGAATTAGAAAAGATGAAAATATTTAAAAACTGATTGACAGTCATATTTTCATGTTTCTCTTCTGATATTAAAGACATGAAATTTGAAGATACTAAAACAGTATTATTATATGTATTTGGACACAAAGGGCCTACAGTACGGAACATTGCAGACATGAGAAGATTTGTACTTTTGAGATATAACTGTTTACAGTATCAATATGCACTGTATCTTATTCTCTGTTTTACCTCGAGGATACCTTTTCTCTTTCATTTTATGTTTGTATTTTTTGTTCGGTTCTTCCTTCTCTGTCCTGTTCTTCCCTTTCATCTTCACCTTCTCTCTCTGTCTCTCTCTCTCTTCTCCCACTCCTGCTCCAGCTAATTGCCGCAGAGCTCACTGATAGAAATCAATGTGCAATGTTTGATTGTGAGCCAAAGCACAGGAAGGTGAAGCAGAGCAATGAACATCACAAATACACAAACATACATACTCAGCACTTGCATATCTGATCCTTGGATGATTAAGAGGTGTCTCACACAACACTGTGTTTGTGTTAGGCTTCCCACAGAACCCCTGACTAAAGCCTTGAATCAATCTAATCATAATGCCATTCACTATATTTGAGCATGCATATTATTCATTTATTGCATTAAAGCCAACCTCAAATAGCTTTGAGCTGCATAAAATGCAATAACTGACAAATCCAACAGAGTAAAAGGCTGGTACTGCTATAAAAATCTATCAGCAAACCTTTTCAGCTTTTTTACGTTGAGACTCCTAAGACGGGACAGTTAAAGGGATAGTTCACCTGAAAATTATCATTCAGTCATCATTTTCTTTAATTCATTATATACTTGAATTCAATATATCTTGAATTCATTATCCTTCCAAACCTGTATGAGTCAGGAATACAAAAGACAATATTTTAAGAATGTCTCAATGTTGTTTGGACCTCATTGACTTTCACTGTATGGACAAAAACAGATAAAGATTCAGATTTGGATTGACAGCATGACAATTTTTATTTTGGGTAAAGTATCCCTATGTATATATATAGTGCCTTGCGAAAGTATTCATACCCCTTCAGTTATTTCACATTTTGTTATGTTGCAGACTTATGTTAAACTGCTTTAAATTACTTTTTTTCCACATCAATCTACACTTCATACACCATAATGACAAAGCAAAAACAGAACTGTCACAACTTTGTAAATTGATCAAAAATAAAAAACTGAAATAAGTACATTGCATAAGTATTGAAACTCATTACTTAGCTGAAGCACCTTAAAAGCCTCAAGTGTTTTTGGGTATGATGCGACAAGCTTTGCACATCAGCATTTGGCAATTATCTGCCATTCTTCTCCTCATCTCTTCACCTCTCAAGCTCTGTCAGGTTGGATGGGGGCAGACGCACATTTTCAGGTTTCTCCAGAAATATTTGATTGGGTTCAATCCCAGGCTGTGGCTGGGCCACACAAGGACATTCACAGAGTTGTTTATAGGCCACTCTTGCTGTGCTTAGGTTCATTGTACTGTTGGAAGGTAAACTTTCTGCCCAGTCTGAAGCTCTAAATGCTCTGGACTAGGTTTTCATTAAGGCTATCTCAATATTTTGGTGCATTAAGCTTTTCTTCTACTCTGACGAGTCCCTCAGTCCCTGCCGCTGAAAAACAGCCCTACATCATGAGGCTGCTACCAGCACACTTTACTTTTTGGATGGTACTCTGCAGGTGATGAGCAGTGCCTGGTTTCCTTCAAGCATTATGCTTGGAACTGAGGTTCATCAAACCAGAGAATCTTGTTCGCCTTCAGGGGAAGTCCAAGTTCAACTCAAGTTCAAAATGCTCAAATCAGGTCCGAGGACTGGTTTGTCACAATAGATCTGAAAGACGCATAATTCCATATATCCATCCTTCCTCAGCACAGGAAGTTCTTGAGGTTTGCTTTCAGGGGCTAAGCTTACCAATATCGGGTTCTTCCGTTTGGCCTTGCACTCTCACCCCACACTTTCACCAAGTATGTGGATGCTGCTCGGGCTCCTCTGCGACTCCAGGGCATCCACATACTAAATTATATCGACGATTGGTTGATACAGAGCAGGTAGCGGTTCGGCATCGAGATGTCGTCCTTGCTCACATGAAATGGTTGGGGTTAAGACTAAACGCAAAGAAAAGTGTGCTTTCTCCAGTACAGAGGACCACTTATCTAAGTGTAGTGTGGGATTCTACCACGATGCAGGTACGTCTGTCTCCTGCTCGGTTCGAGTCGATCCTCACGGCAGTCAAGAGAGTGAGAGAAGGCCAGTCACTCACTGTCATACAGTTTCAGAGACTGTTGGGTTTGATGGCAGCTGCGTCCAACGTGATATCTTTTGGCCTGCTGTACATGAGACCCTTGCAGTGGTGGCTCAGGACCATGCCTTAGACATAAACCATGGTTCCTTTCACAGGCCCAGTGCTGCCTCCCTCACGGGCTGGAGAACGGTCATGAGTGGCCACTCCGCCTGGGTCAGTGGGGAGGTCACCATCTTACATGGCACATAAATTGCCTGGAGATGTTGGCTGAGAGCAGTTTACATCCCTGGGCATCTCAATATGGGAGCAGACTTCCTGTCGAGACAGGGGCTGAGGCCCGGGGAATGAAGACTCCACCCCGATGTGGTGGAGCAGATATGGAACAAGTGGACTTGTTTCCGTCTCGAGAGACCTCACATTGTCCCCTCTGGTTCTCCCTTACTCACCCAGCTCCTCTTGACTGGACGCTATGGTACAGATGTGGCCGAGGCCGCGTCTGTATGTTTTTCCCCCGATTGTTCTGCTCCCGGGAGTTCTGGAGAGAGTGCGCCAAGACAGAATTCGTCTACTGCTAGTAGCTCTGTTCTGGCCGGGCCAAGCATGGTTCTCAGACCTAGTGGCCCTTCTAGATGGCCCTCCATGGGAGATTCCCATTACGAGGGACTTTCTATCTCATATATCACCCCCACCCGGAGTCGTGGAAATTGAGGGTGTGGTCTCTGAGGAGGCATATCTCATAGCTTTCGGTCTCTTAACTGAGGTTGTTGAGACCATAATCCACTCCAGAGCTCCCTACACGAGGAAACTGTACTCCTTGAAGTGGATTGTGTTCACTTTATGATGCGGAAATCGTCAGCTGCTCCCAGTTAACTGCCCGGTTGGTAACTCAACTAACCCTAGTTCCCCGAGGGAACAAGACGCTGCGTCTCGTTGCCATACTTCCTGCATCCCTGTGAGCGACTTGCTTCAACTTATCAGAAGCTAACTCTGCTTGTTTCAGATGCTCTCTGGTCTCTACGTCACCCCGCCCGTGACGTTTCTCCATTCCATTGGACTGCATTGGACCAGTCTAGACAAGGCCCTTCTCCATCAGTTGCTCAGTTTGGCCAGGAGGCCAGCTCTAGGAAGTGTTCTAGTTGTTTCAAATGTCTTCCATTATGGATAATGAAGGCTACATGGTTCTGTGAACCTTCAATGAAGCACATTTTTTTCTGAACTCTTCCCCAGATGTGTGGCTTGACGCAAACCTGTTTCTGAGCTCTACAGGCAGTTCTTTTGACCTCAGGGCTTGGTTTTTGCTCTGATATGCATTTTCAGCTGTTAGACCTTTTATTAAGATGTGTGTGCCATTCCAAATCATACCCATTCAATTGAATTTGCCACAGGTTAACTTCACTTGAAGTGTAGTAACATCTACAAGCAATATGAATGCTCCTGAGCTAAATTTCAACTGTCCCAGATAAGGGTATGATTACTTATGCAATGGAATCATTTAAGTTTTTTATTTTTAATAAATTTGCAAAGATGTTAAAAACCTGTTTTTTTGCTTTGCCTTTATGGTGTATGGAGATGTGGGGAAAAAAGTAATTTAAAGCAATTTAACATAAGGCAGCAACATAACAAAACATGAAAAAAATGAAGAGGTATGAATACTTTCGCAAGGCACTGTATATATGTATTCTGACAAAATAGATCACAATTATTTAATTATAATATAGTCAGTGTTTTACCAGTGACCAATTATTTTTGAAGGACTCTTAAAAACAGCACTAACACTCAGGACAGTCACTAGTTAAGCATTTGTGATTGTGCATATTCTTTTGCTGCCATCAGCCAATCAGCATTGTCATGAAGTTTTTTTTTCAGTTCTAGTGCGATTAGTCACATGACATTTTACAACTCAAGTGATTGCTCATGCCTCCTCAGTTCTGGACGCAATTGTTTCTCCACATTTCAAATCATGTCCTCCAGCTAATAAGCAGCCATTGAAATGAACGGGAATGCTAACGGATAGCTTTCTCCAGGTATTACAGACCTGCTTGATTTGACAACAGTCATTATGCTTTGCACAGAAATTGCACACTTCACCTCTAAGTATTCTTTTAAAATGCATTATTCTCTTCTCTTTAAGCAAACGCTGTCATCTTGAAAACCAAAACGGAAACTAAAAATGACAGCCCAAAAAAAAAAAAAGACCCCTAATAGACTAACCCTACGAAAGCAGAAGGTACTGCTCGCCTGCTATCTTTCTTCTCGACCTGAAAGCCTAGTGAAACAGACTGTATGGAGCAGAGAGACTAGTGTAAATCTGTCTCCTACATGAAAGCGCCTTTGATAGGCCTCTACTCTCATCTCGTCTCCACAAGCATGCCACTAATGTTCTACCTCCCAGCCAAAATATCCCCAGCAACACCTGGCACCATGAAGAAGAAAAAAACTGATTAAATCATTAGAGAAACACATGGGAGGACGGAAAAGAGAGAGTGGGAGATGAAGGAGGGTGAGCTGAGACGTAACGGGGGGGAGGGATGAACAACTTCATAAGCTTGGAACTGCGTTCCTGGTGCCGTGCCCGTTGTTTATGTCCACACACATCAAAGGCTGCGGTAATCGCTGCTGTTTGCGGGCCCACATCTCCAGTTCACCTTGACTGGCCTGTTATACGCTACAGGCCAGAGCAGTGCTCAAAGACGGCTGGTTTCTCACTGAGCAGGCCAAGAAGTGTCTGAACCTGGGCGCTGGAACGCCAGTACGCCTAATGAACGAACATTAGGAGATGAGCGTCCCATAGCACAGCGGCTGGAGCAGCTCCAGGTCTTCACCAGCTGTGCTGCTCTTGTTTACAAGCCGCCACCAGCTGCTGCTGGAGCGGCTTCGCGACAGGCCTCCGCTCCCAACCACATCCTCGAGCTCGTTTGAGCAGCCGAGCCCAACCCGAGTGCATGTGCGCTGGGTCTAAACGTCTGTCTGTGTCCCTCGGTGCCCTCCGAATAAGTGTAAAGCCATACAGAAATGCTGTTGAGAAGAATGTGGAAATGTGGTGTTTGAATTCGCAAACCTAACTCTGCAACTATGTTTCTCTGTTACAGGAAACTTCAAAGGATTGTGTAAGCAGATAGATCACTTTCCAGAAGACACAGATTATGAAGCAGATGCCTCAGAGTACTTCTTACGTGAGTGCCTCCTTAGTGTTTCTGTGACAGTATTCATGTTCTCACCATCTTGTTCTTTCTTGTTCAATCTGTGAGGCATTTCAAGTAGTACCAGATATGCTATTTTTGCCCAAGTGCTGTTACTGCTGAAACAAAAGGGGAAAAAATGTAACCTACATGTACAATCTTTGAAAAACAGAAAAAGTCCAAAAGTTTGGAGAAGGTTATTACCAGGCCCGCAGAACTCTGCAGATTTCCCATTATTCACAAAATTATATGTATTCTTGGCTAATAATTAAATAAAATATTAAAATTGTTTTATTATTGAAATAAAAATATTAAATATGCTGTATAGTTTCACCTTTCAGCAACAAATAAGAATGTAGTACTATAACCACTGTTTAAAAAATAGTTATTCTTTTTTTATTTTCTATTACAATTGTATTAATTAAAATTAGGGCATGTCAATTGATTAACATTTTTCAATTGCACACATATCATGAAATTAAGCACCATTTATTTTGTGTAACTTGTTCATTTTGTCATAAAATATTGTGGATTCTTTTAGCAGCCAACAAGATTGTACTCTAACTGCTGTTTGTATCTTTGATTTTTTTTACTAAAAGTGTAATCTATTATTAAAATGTTATTAATAATGAAAAGTATGAAATATTGTGGATTATTTTAGCTTTCATTTACAAATAGGAATGTAATACTCTAACCACTGTTTAAATGAATAATAATAATAATTTTTAAATTAAATATTTAATCAAATATTAAAATTGTAATAATAATTTAAAATACTAAATATTATATTGGCTATACACTTACTTATATTGGATATTTTTAGATTTCAACTACCAATAAAAATTTTGTACTATAACTGCTGTTTTTAAACAGTTATTCTTTATTTTACAGTGAAAAATGACAATTACAATAAATGAAAAACATGAAAGAAGAAGCTACCAGTTAGAATGAGATCTTATATAACACATTTTACAATGTTTACTGTAAATTGTTTTCAGAAAATGCAGCAGATTTTCTCAAAAAAAAATCACAGGAGAAAATGCAAAAAAGAATTTTAAAAAATGAATGCAATAGAGCTGTATTTCAAGTAATTTCCTAGTCTTTCTTTTGTTCCACCTATCTTTGGTTTTCTCATGCTGTTCAGCAGCGTAAGGATGGTCTGTTGTCTCTGCGGGAGAGTGTGAATGTTTCCTCACTCTGTTTAGACTCTCAGCAGCGGCAGACTCTCTAGCTCGTACAGTACGGCTCAACTAGGCCCGGTTACAGTACACTGGCTCCCTCGTAAACACAGAGCATTGATTTCCACTCTTTTTTCGTCTGCGCAAGCAGACCCGGGAAGTGAGTGTCAAACAAGCCACATGCATCAATCCTAAACTCACAAGCAGGACTATCAGTTACTGTCATCAAAACAAGGCCCTGAATTGACCAGAAACAACATGGTAACAACCAAGAGTAATTAAAGATTCTGGAAGCGTTGTGCAAGAAAACAATTGCAGACTACTGGAGAGAGAAGGAAAATGAGTCTAAGGGTCCATTTATACAGGGTACATCCTGGTCCATCTGCACTGGTTTTGGATTGTTTGAAAACGTTAATGTCATCAATGAAATTACTGATGAACAATAATGAAGACAAAACAAAAAAAGTGCATCATGACGATAATTCCTCAATTTTTGAATAAAACATACTGTTCAGAAGTTTGCTTTAGTACGATTTTTTTAATGTTTTAGTCTCTTACACTCACCATTTATTTGATCAAAAATACCATAAAAACAGCAATATTCGGAAATATTATTACAATTTAAAATAAATGTTTTCTATGTATATAATTTCTGCATCATTACTCCAATCACAACACACACTGGACCAGCTAACCAATCACAGCACACACTGGCCCAGCTAACCAATCACAGCACATTTCGTATTTCAGAAGGCGGGCCTTCATTTGATTCAGGAACTATTCGAGCCGTTCATGCCAGACTGGGGAGAGAGGTGTTGTAATAATGTAAAATATGTGAAAAAATAATGTGTTTTTCGAACAACCTAGTATGAGAGCCTGTTCTAGTACACCCCCAAAACAAAATCAAGACTTTGTAAAAGAGCATAACAGGACCCCTTTAAAGTAAACTTTATGCAGAATGGGTAAGTCACGTTGTAAATACACTCTTTAACAACAAACTAAAACACGGACAGTGAATAACTAAACATGGCTGTTGTGACACCTTGCACCACGTTTTTGAAATGCTGTGTCAGTTAAAAGCTTGATACACCTGCACTTTGTACTATTTTCTTGTGCTCTGTCTCACTGAATGACCACTTGCTGATCCAAATCAGCATATAACACAACATTTTTAAATGTTATTTAAATCAACTCAGACTGTAACATTTATCCATAATAATAATATATAAGAATGTTACGTTCAGCCAAAAGTCTTAGAATCACAGCTAAGGAATCAGGCTTATCCTTCACAGTGTTTGCCCATCCAGTCAGAACCGTTTAACCTACTTAACCAAGCAAGCACCCATTGGTAAGATGATGATATCAGATAAAAGACCATACAATTATCCCAGTACAGATCCTTCTTCACTATCGAAGCTTCATGCGTCACCCCAAACAGGTGGCTGACCTGCTGTAATTGACTCTTGACTGAGCCTGTGATTATAGCTCATGCAGTTAAACGGCGCAGATTACGCAGTTATGCGGCAGATTGACCCCATTGCGGTTCATCCTTAATTGACACTGTCATAATGATGCATTCGCTTTCTCAGTCTGCATGTCTGAGTCAGATCTGTCCAAGCGTGGCTCGCGCTTTGGGCTGCTAGGTGAATGCCGAGCCGGTCACATTGCGTGCAAACTCCACAAATAAAGCCTGGCCAGTGAGTCTTGGCACTTTGAGCACTTGTGCCGTCCCATATGCAGCAATAAAGATAGTTATAATAACAAGTTTAAAGAACAACCCCCAGAGAAAGGCTCCGACATTGGGACTAGTGGAGCAGGAGTGGTCAAAACGACACGGGACAGAGAACTACCGCAGACCTCGCGCTTTCTAAGTGTGTGTGCGCACGTATATGAACGCATATGTGTGTTTGTCCTTTTCCTTAGCTGCAATTGAACGAATAGGCCGCAACGCTCCCAGTGGCTTGTGAATTAGGACACTCACTTCCATAAATATTTCAGCCTCTTTCTTATATAGGTCAGCTTTCTGTCTCTCTCACTTTCTCTCCTCTTCTTCCTACTTCTCTTCTCCTTGCACGTCTTATCCTCTCAGACATCTGTTCTGTAGTACTTTTGGTCACCAACTGTGGGTTAAAGTAAAGTGATGGGAGATCAACGGAGTGAGAAGATACAGCGGCGTAGGATAGGATGTCATGCATCAATAAATAAATGAATGTTTTCTCATTTTTAACAGTATATTATGAGTGAAAAATAGGTGTTGTAGCTAACCTTAATACCAAGTTTTTCTGAATCCTTCAAGAGCAGTGCAGTCACTGAAGGATAGCCTATATGCATTGCTGCAAGAACTGTCTAGCTGAACTTTAGCATTGATATTTAGAAAGAGTGTGTTGTAATACAGAAAGTTTGTTAATAGAGGCCTGCAAAGTGGTTATCTACACTACTGTTCAAAAGTCTGGGGTCAGTAAGACTTTTCATTGTTTTTGAAAGAAGTCTCTAATTATTAAAAATATTTTTAAATATTACTGTATTATTACAATTTAAAATAACTGTTTTCTTCTTCTTGTTCTTCTTCTTATTATTATTACTATTATAAAATGTAATTTATTCCTGTTATGTTAAAGATGAGTTTTCAGCATCATTACTCCAGTCTTCAGGGTCACGTGATCGCAGATATTTGATTGACACAGTTATTGATTTCATTCATATTTGCATGGGTTATTTATTTATTTTTATTTATTTTAAGCATGCACTTAGCACATAAAATAAATAAAAGTCCAATATCACCTACTGTATATGACTTACAGGAACCCTGTAGCTAAATTTTACAGTGTCATGCAAGATCCTACGCTCTTCTCTCTACGCCTGTTAAATAAATTAAAAATTAAAGCACATTATCATGTTATCTTTTATGATAGCTTCTCTTCATCGGTTACACACATAGAATAAGCTGTTAGCTTACTAACTTAACCTTCCTAACTGAAAACACAAAGGGAAATGTTAAATTTGGTCATTTTTAGCTTTTGCAATTTGATAATGATATGTCATTTTAAAGACATTAAAGGGATAGTTCACCCAAAAATGAAAATTCTGTCATTAATTACTCACCCTCATTTCGGATTTCATCAAAAATATCTTAATTTGTGTTCTGAAGATGAACGAAGGTCTTACGGGTTTGGAACAACATGAGGGTGAGTAATTAATGACAGAATTTTCTTTTTTGGGTGAACTATCCTTTAATAATTACCATACTCTCATGATTTAAGACTAAGGCTGAATTTGGAATAGCACACTACCATACTACTCTTACTGATTCTGCAATATTTACATTTACTTTTACTAGACACTTTTATCCAAAGTGACTTACAAATGAGAAACATCACAAGCAATTTGTCATAAGATCCAGCAATATTTGAAGAGTTCATTTGCAAAAACAGATAACTCCGTTTTTTAACATTTTTCAAAAATCATGTTTTTTATTGTGCATTCCAATTAATATCAGTCAAACTGCAGTTGGTTTATTTTGATTAAGTAAAAATAACAAAAAAAATACAACTAACTAACACAATAAAACACAATAAAAACACGATAACATCGTAAAAAAAACATGATTTTTTTATTTTATTTTTAAAAACGTAGTTATCTTAAACTCTTCTTTTGCAGTACACGACACAATGGGAGAAATAGTAAGAGTAGTATACAAGTGTGCTATTCAGCCTGAATACATGTTAAAGCATTTTTCATTTCTAATTAGGCTCCAAAGCAAGTGTCCAAAAAAAGTTGCCTCAGCCAATAGAGAAAAGGAAATAGGCCTATGTCTCTGAGGCGGAAAGCGGCATCTCATACAAAAGTCTTTTCAACAATTCACCCTCTTCCAAACAATTGGGGATCTACAGTATGCTTATGAGCAAATATATAAAGAAAGGCTGGAGCTTCCAGACTCATTCTGAATCGGAGGGTTTTAGATGCACCTCACATTTATGCTAGTATCATGTGCTTTAGTAGACACTGTGGTTTGGATGCTCTCATCTCCACCACTTGTTGAAACAGTTATGTAAGAAATCTGAGCCTCGACCAAGGAGCCACATTAGTGAAATGACACATAAGTGATGTCATAGAGAGCGTCATGCAGTTCAGTGATACACCAAAGAATTGACATTTATTGAAAATACACACTGCGCTTATGAAGACACGGGGAAAACCGGGGGAAATAAAAACAGGTCAGCGTTCACATCCGTTCTAACACTGCACATAAAAGCGTATGTATATTCATGCCTGTATTTTTAGACCCAAACATTTGCATACTTACATGCAAAATTACTGTATGGATTCATGCACATTTGATTATGAGGGAATTGCACACTGATTCTCAAGCACCCGCAGGCATAAGCTCAGAGGGTTATCATGAAAGAAATATCTACGACGTAGTAACAGCGCATCATCTGCATATGTATTTACAGCATGCGCAAAACACACAGGCACGCACACACATTCGCACAGACCCTATCAGTGGCAGGCTTCTCTTTGCTGGAGAGATCACGGGTATGCAGCCTAGGCAGTGGAATCAGTTCACACATCCACACACAGTTATATAAGAGTGCTGAAGCATTCTGAAGCGCCAGTGGGTTTTTAGATCATGCCGTGTCAGAGCTACAATCTTCCACAGAGCTACCGAGGACCAAACAGTGCTGGGAGAGGGGGAGGGGAGCACGAAAACGCAGGAATAAGAGGGACTGAGAGAGCGAGATAGAGGGAAATTTTGAGAAAGAGAGCCAGCTGGTAGAAGGGACATGTTGGAGGAGAAAGACGAGTGGGGTAATAAGGGTGAAAAGGGTAAAAGAGATAGTGGCTGAATTCATTTCACGTGTTTTTATTATTATGCCCTCTATTTGTTCCTTTTCTCTTTATCACTGCAATTTTGTTTTGCCTGCATCCAGCTAATGGGAACCACAGCATTAGCAATTAGCTTTAGCATGTTTCTATTAACAAACACTGATCCTTAAATATGGGGTGTCATGCTTTTTTTTTTTTGCAACGTAAAATATATTTTGTATTTTTTATATAGACCTTCAATTTCATTTGCTTTCTCAACAATAGTCTTTAACAGACCAATTTTTTTTATTTCGAATTTTTTCTTTTACAGTGCAGCCTTGGTGAGCATACAAGACTTTTTTAAAGGGGTCATCGGATGCTCATTTTCCACAAGTTGATATGATTCTTTAAGGGTTTTAATGAAAAGTCTATAACATACTTTGGTTAAAATTTCTCAATGGTAGTCTAAAACAACACCCTTTTTACCTTGTCAAAATCAGCTCTGTTTTTAGCATGCTGTTCTAGTCCATGTTGCTTTAAATGATAATGAGCTACTGCTCACCCCGCCCCTCTCTTTCGTGGGGTGGCGAGCCGTTCTCATGAGAATGTTAACTTTAGCAGTGGATCACGGCTGGATCACGAATGATTCGCACGAACATAAACGCATTTAGATAGATCGGGGGTGCATTCCCTTCAAAAACAAATGTAATCCACTGTGTCTTCAGTGGCTCAGATGTCGGGAGTAAATGACGACTGCTATGTTCATTATTACATCCAAGAACAAAACACCTCAATCGCTTAGGAGACATTCTTGTCCACAACCGCTCCGGCATCGAAACAATGGCGGATTGTTTCCAGTTCACTCAGGGTGGGTCTGTGATAAAATGGCCATATCAGTGTGTATAGTGTTAATCTTAGATATCAGATACACTGTTTTAAAGTTTGAAAACCCCTGCTCTGGCATCATCAAAGACAGAATGTTAGAATTATATGTACATATTCAAATCCACTCAAAACGTGCCTCAAAACATGTCTCCGCAGTTTGAATGAGAATGACACTTCTAAAAGGATAGTTCACCCAAAAATGAAAATTCTGTCATTAATTACTCACCCTCATGTCATTCCAAACTCGTAAGACCTTTGTTCATCTTCAGAACACAAATTAAAGCAGCACTATGTAACTTTTGGCGCTCTAGCGGTTAATACTATAAATAACACGTAAAACAAACAGGGTTCGGCTAATATATGTTTCTGTTGATGGATGCGCATTCTGGCTTCCCAATACATTACAACAACAGCAATAAAAAAAAAACGTGGACAAACCATTCACTCTTGTTCAATGCGAATGCTGTATGCTGGAATATGAGTAGTCATTTATTCTGTCATGATCACCCGGGTGCTGATAGCGCGCGCACACAGGTGATACCTGAACAGCACACGTTGATATCTGTGTTTAAGCTAAACTCATTTAAGCTTTGCCAGTTTAAACATTTAAGAGCCAGAGGACTCAAGCTCGCGCGCGCAGTGAGAAGATTTGTGCGTGCACTCATACGAAGCGCGCAAACCCGCGCAGAACGTGCGTAAATATTAAGCTCTCTCTGAAGTATTGTGTTTAATTGGACAAATTCACACAAAAATTTCAAAATACCCGTCTTGGTAAGTATCCTGTAGCAGACATAACCGGCTGAACGTACTGTCAGGCTACAATAGTCCAAATATAAGTACTTATTATAAGTGTACCGTAGTGATTCAAAATAAGACAAAAACGCGGTTTGGAAGATAAATTCATGATGTACTAGCTCATTATATACATTTTGCAAATTTTGAACACAGAAAAAGTTACATAGTGCTGCTTTAAGATATTTTTGATGAAATCTGAGAGCTTTCTGACCCTCCATAGACAGTAGGGGTGGAACGGTTCACGGAAAAAAATCGAACCGTACGGTTCTCCACACACGGTTCGGCACGCGCTAGGAC
>NW_015664033.1:2127621-2130650 GCF_001515625.1 Sinocyclocheilus rhinocerous | reverse complement strand
ACAAAAATTGTCAAAATGCCCATCTTGGTAAATATCCTATAGCAGACATAGCCGGCTGAACGTACTGTATCAGTGCATTCTCTTAAAGTGACAGCACTTTCTTAATATTAATCAAACAGCAACAACAAAGAAATCACTCACTGCTCTTGATTGAATAGCTTTTGTAACTTTAATAAAGATGAATCTTTAATTTATACAGTCAAATATGCAATGCTGTTTTACATTTCATTACTTTATTCAATTTCTGTACCTAAAAACTAATGTTAGACCTACCTAAAAAAACTGAAAATCACAGTTTATTTTATTTGTATCTTTACTCTATTGTATTTATTTGTGCTGTTGCTTGTTGTTAGATAGATTATTCTTCTTTTCTTTATTTTTATTTGACAGTATAGTTTTTGCCTAAGCATAGCACATACCAAACCATACCGAATCAGAACAGTGGCGTCAGCAGCATAACACGCACGCATCGTGGTACTCTCATGAACACACAGCGGAGACTGACAGATTTGTCAGAAGAATTGTTGAATAAAGTCATTATTTTTGTTTTCTTTGCACACAGAAAGTATTCTTGTAGCTTCATAACAGAGAATAAAAGTTACGCCTTCTTTCTTTGCGTGAACATTTGGGCGGTGTTATGCAAATCTTCCCACACAGTGACGTAGACATGTGGGGGCATGTTTAAACGAGGCGTTTTAGGAGGGAGTGGACAAGTCTTAACTTTTATAAAGAATATCTCTTTGGATTTGAGGCTTTAGTCTTTGCAACTTTACAGATCTTCTTTATGCACCAAGAACTTGTAACACTCCAAAGAGAAAGGAAAAATTGAAATCGCATCATATGACCCCTTTAATGATGTTCTTACTACCAGTTGTGTTGCTGTCTATGCAGGGTCAGAAAACTCTCAGATTTCATCAAAAATATCGTAATTTGTGTTCCGTTGTGTTGTGTACGAATGTCTTACGGGTTTGCAACGACATGAGTGTGAGTAATTAATGACAGAATTTTCATTTTGGGGTGAACTATCCCTTTAAAATACACTGAATAAAATATTTAATTGTATCACAACAACAGTACACTACAGAATTTCACTAAAGGGACACAAAAGTTTCATAAAGACACAGGGTTTGCAAGTTTCAGAAACAAAGTGTTTTGTAGTTGTCATAGATGGTGTAGACAGCTGAACCTACATGTCGACTATCAGCAGGTGCTCTGGAGTATAAGTGTCTGTACGGCTCTCACCCTCACGGGCACACGGTGTGGCCAAAACTGGCTGTGACAGGATGACCCAGACACACACACAGACGCACACATGCCGAAATGCTGGCCGATAAAATCAATGAGGCTGGCCAAACAGCAACGGGTTTGCATGTGCGAAGGCTGCAGTAGGTTAGCTCAAGGCAGAGGATGGACTGGTGCGATAGTAGATGGCAATAAAAGAGGAAGACACCGTCCGGCATCACAGCGATTGGCCTGATCGCTGGGGCAAGCGGGGATTTAATGAATCCTTATTCCCTCGCCACCTATTGTTCAATTGCTCTCTCTTCAGTCACTATCTCTCTCTCATTTTCTTACTCCAAACACGACAATTCATCATAGGGCTGGCAAGGGGGATGGGGCACATGCCACTGAAGCCTGAGGCACTGGGCATAGAGCACACACACAAATACACACATGCACACTCACATGAGAGTCCAGGCCACTGCCTGTGTCACCTGATAAGACATCGCTTAGCCTATAGAGAGGCCACGCACTCAGCCGAATGGCCCATGATCATAATAGCAAAGGCCATGCTCTGCATTATTGATCTATTTAGACCACAGTTGTCCTGTAGGTCATGAGAATTGCATCACTGTGTACTGTACCGTATTCCCAGCATTACCGGGACCGCAGCAGCCGCTCTTTGAGCTAGAGAGGGGCGAAATACAGGATGATCCTGCATATTGTGATAGAGATCAGTGGAGCGCAGTGGAAATAGGTGAAGGATTTTGTAATCATTTTGTAAAGGAGACTTAAAGAAAGTAGGTACATTGAGCAATCTGTAATGATATGGGTGTTTTTAAGGCATTAGCGGATATGTAATGGTCTTGAATGGACAGATAAAACGCTTTATTGTAACTGAAAGAGGTAAATACAGGATATGATTGTGACAGGGGCTTGGAGTAATTCCAAGTTTATCTATTAATTTAATGATTTCTAGGCTAGTAGTGAAAAAAAAGTTGTGAGGTGCTGTAGGGCCCGTTTCACACTAGCCACGTAAGCGGCGCATTTTTTTCAGCGCAGAATCAATTTTTGCTGGGCTGTTCACGCTGAATTAAAGTGACAATGCATTGTTCATGGTGAAAATAAACATGGGTTGACACAAAAAGGAGCAATTTCACCATAAAAGCTTGTAAGGGAAGTCAACTGTGTTTCACAGTCACCATATGACTTGAAAAAAAAATCGTAAATGAAAAAGCTCTATTGTACCCACAAAAGCAAGTTTAAATGATTTATTATGAGTCTTCAACTCAAGCTATACTTGTATATAGCTTGAGTTGAAGACTCATAATCTCATACAAACTACACTACACAGCATGTTATATGGTTTAAAGGGGTCATATGATGCGATTTCAATTTTTCCTTTCTCTTTGAAGTGTTACAAGCTCTTGGTGCATAAAGAAGATCTGTAAAGTTGCAAAGACTAGTCTCAAATCCAAAGAGATATTATCCACATGTCTACGTCACTGTGTGGGAAGATTTGCATAACGCCGCCCAAATGTTCACGCAAAGAAAGAAGACATAACTTTTATTCTTGCTGTAGTATTGTTGTTGCCACCGCCGCCATGTCGTGAAGATGCTGTGTGTTTCGTTGTGAAAGCGAAACTACTTTGTTAGGTCTTCCAAAAGAGGACGAAATCCGCTTCGTCGTGCCTAGAGCTGATCCGTTCTGTTCGCTGAGGGAATACATCAACTTCACGCTGTGGATCACCGGATCGTCTTTCACCGTGGACGAAGCGTCACATGTGGTTGCCGCAAGCCCACCGGCT
>NW_015664033.1:2124120-2127392 GCF_001515625.1 Sinocyclocheilus rhinocerous | reverse complement strand
CATCACAATGTGGTAAGGGGCGTAACATTTCCGTCAGATGCTTGAGGTATTCGGCCAATCACAACGCACTGGATAGCTGGCCAATCAGAGCACACCTCGCTTTTCAGACCGATGAGCTTTGTAAAAATCGATGCGTTTCAGAAAGGCGGGGCATAGAGGTGAAACAATAATGTACAGTATGTGGAAAATAATGTGTTTTTTGAACCTTAAACCGCATAAAAACATTTCATTACACCAAATACACAAAATAATGTCCTTTTCAGCAACATCATATGACCCCTTTAACATGTTATGTGGAGTATGTTGACAATCGTAAACAAAACCATGTGGATCGAGGACTACACACTCAGCAGCAGTTCATTTGCGTGCTAGAAACGGTGCCAATGTGAAAGCACAAAGTTCATGTGCTGCTTTCGCTCTATATGTGCATCTAGTGTGAAATGAGCATCAAAAAAAAAGGAAAAAGAAAACAGCATTTACATTAGTGGTTCTCAATTGGTGGGCTGCGAAATGGGTCACAGCTCTTTTTTATGCAAATAATAAAATGAAGTTACCATATAACAACATAAACATGTTTTCAAAAGGAAGGAGACACTGCTTAATGTCATTGGCAATGCATCAAATCAAACTGGTATTTTGCTGCAAATTGTCACTGCCATTTTGCATTTACATGTCACTTGATAAAACAAGCCGGATCCATATCCACTTATCCTTAAAAACCATTATTTTCAAATTTAAGTGATTTTTATTGACACTTTTAAGATTTTCAATGATTTTTATACTTTTCATGTTTGGTCACCACTTCACACCAGTTAATTTTTTCTTCAACCAAAAATGAAATTTCTGTCGTCATTTACTCACCCTCCTCTTACTCCAGTTTGTTTCTTCTGCTGAACACAAAAGAAGGTATTTTGAAGAATGTTGGTAACCAAACAGTTGATGGTAGCCATTGACTTCCACAGCATTTTTTCCATACTATGGAAGTCAGTGGCCAACAGCAACTGTTTGGTTACCAACATTCTTCAGAATATCTTCTTTTGTGTCAGCTGAAGGAAATTTTAAGGAAATTAGTCCATAAAATGTAGTGTGATGACAGGTCATTGTTAGCCATTTGTGTCTGAAAATTACACACATTACATTACTTTAAATTATTTTTGAAATCATTTTATTGGGGCACATTACAAATCAGAGTAAAAATCTATCAAGTAACGTGAAAGTTGGGTAACGATTAATTATATTAGTAGTAATTAATGATGACACAGATGGGACACAAATAGCACAGTTTCCTGAAAATGACAACGAAGCACATTTTATAGCATTTATTGATGTTTTTGGCATTACTAGCAGGGACTAGTAGATTGTGGACCAGTAAAGCTGGGTGATGTTATCATGCAGGGACTACAAATGCACATCAGCTTCTGGAGCTTTTACCCTCATGTGCTATATGTAGTGGGCTGTCTTGCATGCTTATAACTGAGGTACTTCCAAAGGATTTTCACTATAATTGTGTTTTCTTGAGTGCAATACTCACCACTTGTTTAAAACAAACTCAAGTGTGGACTGCTTTAATGTACAAGTACTGTAAATGCGATTGTGTCTGTTAGCACTTACTCAGATATAACTGACAAGAAGAGCTTAAGCTGTGTTCAGAGAAATTGCACTTTCACTGACAAGAGCTTTTTTAAATTTATAACTATTGCACATATCTGAGTGGAGTCAATAAGATTTCTTTTTTTATTATTATTATTTATTTAGCAAGGATGCATTACATTGATCAAGAGTGACAGTAAAAACTTTTACATTGTTACATTGTAAATGTATATATAGTAGAGCTATAAAGAGACAGAAAACATTGTGTTGGGTTGGTGCAGTAGACTAAAAAGAGTATGAACGTGACTAAAACTAATAAAAACTAAAATGACAGTTTCACACAAAGACTAGACTAAAACTAAAATTAAAACAGGCCGCCAAAAACAACACTAGCAGGGAGTCAAATATAGTTTACATTTACTGAAAGATTTAAAGACTTTTATAGAGTTTTATGAGCAAAGCTCAAGCACAATATGCAAATTAAAAGTAGCACAGCTAAAATATCAAAATAGACTAAGTAGACAACCAACATGACCCATCTACTATCTAAGCCTCTCTAACTGTGCAAGCAAACAAATCTTACACTGTTTTTTTTTTACACTGAGTGTCCCTGCCACAAACATTGCAGACTATTTCAAAAATAGTCCAACTTTTAAAAACCAGTCACAAAATCCTTGCTTTATGTTCTCTTCTACTGCAACCTGTCTAGATGGTATTGAATGCTAGAACGCATCTTGTGAGAACACCCCTTGAAAAACCATTCAGGTCCATTTAGGGTCAGACAAACCCAAAATCAACCTAATTATACAGTGCTGCCTTGAGACTGAGTCATTGACTTCAGACAACCCACAGACTAGTTGGCTTAGAAAAATATACAATTTTGCACATCCTTAATAGGTACAGCGCCTTGCGAATTCATACCCCGTCATTTTTTCACATTTTGTTATGTTGCTGCCTTATGTTAAACTGCTTTAAATTACTTTTTCCCACATCAATCTACACTCCATACACCATACTGACAAATCAAAAACAGAACTGTCACAACTTCGTAAATTTATTACATTTTCAGGTTTCTCCAGAAATATTTGATTGGGTTCAATCCCAGGCTGTGGCTGGACCACACAAGGACATTCACAGAGTTGTCTATAAGCCACTCTTGCTGTGTGCTTAGGGTCGTTGTCCTGTTGGAAGGTGAACCTTCTGCCCAGTCTGAGGTTCTAAATGCTCTGAACTAGGTTTTAATTAAGGCTATCTCTATATTTTGCTGCACTGAGCATTCCTTCTACTCTGTTGAGTCCCTCAGTCCCTGCCGCTGAAAAACAGCCCCACAGCATGAGGCTGCTACCAGCACACTTTACTTTTGGGATGGTACTCTGCAGGTGATGAACAGAGCCATGGTTTCCTTCAAACATGATGCTTGGAATTGAGGTTCATCAAACCAAAGAATCTTGTTTCTCAGAGTCTGAGGGTCCTTAGTTGCTTTTTTTCTGTGACCCTTCAATGAAGCAGAATTTGTTTTCTGAACTCTTCCACAGATGTGTTGCTTGACACAAACCTGTTTCTGAGCTCTACTGGCAGTTATTTTGCCTCTTGATTTTTGAGTGCTTGATTTTTGCTCTAATATGCATTATCAGCTATTCAACCTTTTATTAAGACGTGTGTGCCTTTCCAAATCATACCCA
>NW_015664033.1:2120066-2124085 GCF_001515625.1 Sinocyclocheilus rhinocerous | reverse complement strand
TTCCAAATTATACCCATTCAATTGAATTTGCCACAGGTTAACTTCACTTGAAGTGTAGTTACATCTACAAGCAATATGAAGCTCCTGAGCTAAATTTCAACTGTCACCAATGCCCAGATTACTTATGCAATGGAATCATTTTAGTTTTTTTTTTTAATTCAATTTGCAAAGATGTTAAAACCTGGCTTTTGTTTTACAATTATGGTGTATGGAGTGTAGATTGATGTGAAAAAAAAGTAATTTAAAGCAGTTTAACATAAGGCAGCAACATAACAAAACGTGAAAAAAATGAATACTTTCGCAAGGCACTGTAGATGGGTGATGATAGAGCTGCAGTGTGTGTGTGTTTGTGGTGAGAGGGCAAGGTGCTGGGGCAGGGCTAGATTAATAAGCGTTTGTAGTATTCAATCAATGTGCCTGCAAACTAAAGCACCTGATTAGCATGACCCTGTCCTGCACATCAGCACATTCAAGCCTGTGGGAGGCTGATTAAGAGTGAATGCTAATTTTCTTCCACAATGCTGTCAATGAGCGTGAGAGAGAGAGCGAGTGAAGGAAAGACTGAGAGCAATGGATAGAACGAAAGTTCAAAGACAGCCACTGTCAGGAACAAAGTGTGTGCATTCATGTCAATGTGTGAGAGAGCACTATATATGCCCCATGTGTAGCAGCTCAAGCAGCTCGTCACATATTTCATACATGCAGCATTATGAGGGCATATCTGTGAGTTGGTTGGTTAAGCTGCACTCAAGGGATCAGGGTTTGGTTGGTTAGCATAGCCCAGGTAACCCCTGTGAAGTATCAGAACTTGTGGTGAATGAGAATGCTATTAGATAGCTTTCTGTTCGGAAAGCTAAACCTGAAGTCCTGTGCTTTATAATAAAAATTTTTTTAAAAACCTACTGATCATCATGTGTTCAGTACTTCACTCTCAAGGGTCTGCCCGAGCCGGCAGCATTTTGACCTCTGCTTAAATCACAACCGTGACCTGATCAGATCTCTGATGGGACAAGAACCTCCATTCACACCCTCTCATCCTCACTAGCCATTAGCAGGGCGAGAGGTGAGAGTGCTAATTTGGCCCAGGTCATTGTTAGCTGTGGCACAGACTCTGCGAGTGACACTGCGCACTACAGTCTCACTGCTGCGAGAATGAGGGTTGTCTTTTTGAAAAAGGGCCACTTAAAGGACATTTTATTAGATTGTTAACAGAGTTGTGTGACATTTAGAAATTGGATTGAGAAAAGCTTTTAAATTCGAAATGCATTTGAATTGGGGTAGCAATTCAAAATTGCAATTCACATTTGAACGTAAGGAAATAAGATAATCAAATCATTAAAAGTAATCAAAGAAGTTGTAATGACTGTAATTTTTTTTTTTACTAAAGCCAAACTTTGAATGCTGGCATGACAAAGCCTTGTTTGAAAGTTTTAAAAAGTGTTTAAAGCTGATTTGATGGTTTATTAGACGGACATACATGGATAAATGGAAAGATGGACAGACAGAAGGACACAGACAGACAGACAGACAGACAGGCAGACAAACAGGTAGTACTGTCCCTTACAAAAATTAACCATGGTTAACTTTCGTAAGGGGTGTCCATGATATTCTTTGAACTACCATGGCCCATAAACAGGATAATCAATCAGCACTGTGGTGTATATATATATATATATATATACAGTATATATATACATATATTAAATCAATGTATATATATATATTAAATCAATGTATATATATTAAATCACTATGGTATTATCTGATAGCACACAGCCCAGGCCCAGTACTTTTTTATAAGGGTAGATTAATTTTTACAGGGACCTCTTTGAAAAGCATAAATGAAAGAATGGACTGGTAATATAACCTAAGCAATAGCCCCGGCTGTGTGCAGCTCTGTGACTGAGAACAGCCTCTGATAAAAGCCCCGGTTCACCAGCACAGAGCGCTTTAATAGAAGGCAGCATAACAAAAAACACTGCTGCTTTGCTCCTCTCTTTTCCTTGCTTCAGGCTTGACTTGCCCCTGACTCCTCTCTCCTCTTTGCCTATTCCACCATGTTGATAACAACCCCGCAGGCAGTGTTTCTGCCCCTGACAGACCCTCAAATGCTACACAGGTCTTGTGTGAAAATTTCCCTGTGCTCTGTGCCAGTGTCATGCCTGGGGAGTCTGGGCAGATTGCCGAAAGAGACGCGCTTACCCTGGGGCATCATTATCAGTCCAGCTCCCTAAGAAACCTCCATCCTCAAGTCCTCGGTCCACAATAGCCTCACATGCAGAGCGTATAAGACAAAGAAAATTTACATATTCATGCATATTGTAAATGGAGAGGCCTATGCGTTTGATGACACATTGCAGGCTGGAGCCAAAGCCACAGCAAATGTGAAACATGCAATGGATTACACAGACAAAATAGCGAGCTGGACCAAAGACATAAAGTCAGGGCTCTACAGTGCAACCATTTCAGTCGCATTTGATATATATATATATATATATATACCATTTGAAAGTAAGATTTTTTTTAATGCTTTTGAAAGAAGACTGTTATTCTCACTAATGCTGCATTTATTTGATCAACAGTAAAAACAGTAATATTGTAAAAATGATTAAATTGATTAATTTAAAATAACTTCTTCTAATTGTAATATATTTTAAAACGTAATTTATTTCTGTGATGCAAAGCTACATTTTCAGCATCATTACTCCAGTCTTCAGTGTCACATGATCCTTCAGAAATAATTTTAATATGTTGATTTAAAGCTCAGGAAACATTTCTTATTATTATCAATGTTAAAATCAGTTGTGTTGGTTAATATATTTATAGGAACCGTGATACATTTTTCCAGGATTTGATGAATAGAAATTTTTTTTGCAATGGAAATTTTTTGTAACAAAATAGTTACAAAGTCTTTACTGTCACTTTTGGTAAACTGAATAGCTCCTTGATAAATAAAAGTATTTTTGCAGCTATTATACATTTTTTTTAAGTTACTGCCTGGTAGTGTATATTAGCAAACTTTGAAAAGAGACCTGGGCCCGTATTCACAAAACATTTTATCTTACCACTAAGAGTTCTCCTAAATAGCAGTAAAAGTTTTTAGCTAAGAGTTTTATCTTAAAACCTATTCACAAAGCTGCTGAGAGAAACTTTTACTAAGGAATAGAGAGAAGTCTTAAGCTAAGAGTAAGGGCGGGGTTGACCTTGTTGCTATGGATGATGTCAGCATACTTACTAACTATGCACACAGTGATTGGCTGATAGTCTCTGTCATTTTGCTATGGATGATGTCAGCATACTTACTAACTATGCACACAGTGATTGGCTGATAGTCTCTGTCAGAGATTTATTCATAGAAATATTGTAGAGCGCAATATTATGTTGCCATATTCAAATAAAGGTTTTAAAATAAAAATGTCAATTGCCACATTCAAGTAAAGATTTTAAAATGCAGGCTAAATGTCTCTCGTAAACAATTAGTCAATATGCATTAGGTCTGCCCTCGACTAAAGATTTTTCTGGTCGACTAGTAGTCGTTCATTTTTTTTACTCTCATAGATTTTGTTACCATTGCCATGCATTATAAGACTGATAGACTGCAACGGTTGGACTTAAAAATCATCATATGTGTTCTACTGAAGAAACAAAGTCACCTACATCTGGGATGCCCTGGGGGTAAGCAGATAAATATAAAATTTTTGGGTGAACTATCCCTTTAAGAGATGAAGTCGGCGACACTGACTCGTCTCCGCAGTATGCGCCTGTATGCATGTTTCATACGGATTAGCCTACATAATCTGAGAATATTTGTTTTCTATTTGAATTGGTTCATTTAAAAGTTTCACTCTCTGTAGATATATTTTTAATGTCTGTAATAAGGCAAGCATACACGGAGTTTCAAAGTTACACGCTCAAGTTCACAGAGTCCGAGACGACAGAAAGCGCATCCTGTTTGCTTTCATTAATTTACAATAGCGCAACGTTTCGTTGTTATTCTGAGTGCACACGAATAAACGTAG